>NC_083760.1:46353811-46654645 GCF_963514075.1 Conger conger
TAACATAAAAGTGGTGGCACAACGGAAATAAGCTAGCAATGTAATTAGCTAACAGTCCTATAGCCTACACCTACACTCAGCAGGTGCAATCACACAGACACTCACTAACCTCATGTTCACACTATGAGCGATTTGGTTAACCAGTTGCTGGAAATCCATTTATTTTCTATGAAGCTGAGCGATGGCCGGCAACATGAGCAACTGGGAAACTGGATGTCGAAAGTTGCCCATGGTTTGTCTGACCTGGCACCAACTGGCAAAACCCTGGTAAGATTTACAAAGGATTTAAAAACTCTATCCATAGGATAGATACTCACAAAAACAAACTTTGTTGCAAATCAACCCTCATAGGAACTGCCACGGTACTCAAGTTGAGATGTTAAGCTATTATTTCAGTTTACAGTAAGCCACATTTCATTAATCAATGAGACACTCAGCCCTCTGAATCAAGGGATTGACTAAAACTGATTGACTGCATTTCTAGCCCCATTGGATCTTGCTTAGCCCACACTTGTGATGATAAGTTTGATTTTTTCTTTCCTATTTTTAAAAGTGCATTGGTGCTTTATGCTGTTTTACACAGTTCCCCAGTTCCAAAGGCCTTTTCCCAGCCTTTGGCCTTCTATCTGAGCTCACACACTTGCTATGAGATTGGTGTCCTTGCTTACCACAAGCCAATTCGCACAAGCCAATTCTGAAATATCTCTCCTGACTCTTAATTTAATCTATGAAAGCAAGACCATAGGAAACACTGCAAATTCTGAATAAATAGTTTATGTTGTGCTATCCAATTGAGGAACAAAATGGGATAGATTTAATTGCAGTTTCACTTATAAATGTTACCTCACTTGCAAACCTGGTGATGATTTTAGAAGATTATCAAGTGTGTCTCAAAAAACTTCCGGTAATTAGTTGTGCCAGCATATTGTCAAGCATTGTTGTGAAACAATGACTAACCAGGGTTTCACCTTAGAAGTCATAAGATGTCCACCCCCAGAGTTGAGATCTGTTTCAATGCATAGTCATGCTACTGTAAATTTGTCCTTAAATAAGCCCTTGACAAAGGGAAAACAAATGGTCAGGCTGGCAGAAGCCACTACAAACCATCATGTCTCACTAGCCTCACACATTGCTGGTGACAGTACTGCTTTTTACTGATATGAATATGTTTTTAATATGCTTGATGGGAATGAGGCAATGCAATTTAGGGCTTGGTATTGATGTCTAAAAGCCAAAATAATATTTCACTAAATCATCCGTTTCCCACAATCATGGAGATATAATGCTATTTATAACTTTTAAAAGGGCAAGTGTGTGAAAGGAAAAAACAGAGACCTCTGAACAACCCTAACGTGTGATATCCTGGGAAAGGCACAAAAAACATTTTGGAACATTATTTGGTGCCTAAAAAGTGCCTCCCGATGGACACACATTTGGATGACAAATGGGGGACAAACGGTAAGATTTTATCGGACAATGCAGGACAGGTTGATAATTTTGAAATAATACACAAGAAAGAGTGATTAGCCATAAGCTAATGTCACTGCTGTGACATTAAGTCACGGTAAGTCACAACTTCAACGCACACCAACACCACCCCCCTCCTGGTCCATTACACGACAGCATCTCCAAGACATGGCTACTGGTCTCATGTGTTCGTTCCTGAGACATTACCATATTACTTTGACTTCTGTTTTTTGTGACCAATTTCTTATTAATGCATTCATGTAGGCACAGAAACTATAATACAAAATATTATTGTGTGTTGATAGTTCAACTGATCAGATAATAAAAATAGTGATACTAGAAACAATAATAAATGATATACAATAAAAAATTGGAAAAATAAAAACATAAAAACTCAGATAAACACCTTTTTTTAACACAAGCTTGAAAATGACCCTTTTGACTACATGCACAATCTTGGTCTCTTCTGAAAGGCAACTCTTAGGGGGTTGGTTTCCAAAAAAGAATTACTCTAAATATTAAGTTAACAAAGTTACAGATGCTCAAACACAGTGGAAGTGGAAGCTCTTTTTCTCACTTTTTTGTATTTAAGTGGATACAGATGCTAATGGCTGTGACTGGTGGGCCTTGACCACAGAAACAAACATTGTAGAAATCCCTTTCATATTTGTTGACAATATCACCAAAAATGAGTATTCTGCATTGCTATGTCTAGGCAGGTTTCCAAAAAGGATATTTGGAGACTCCAAAAGGACACATGCTTCCAGGTCACATGCCCATTCATTCCATTATTATTCTTTCATGGGGCACACCTCTTTTTTATAGTCAATATGTGTTTCTTTGTGTTTTAGTTAAAGGTAACTTCGGAAAGAGAGGAATTGCAGCAACAAACACACTCAAACCACAACACTGTTTATCTCATCCCTTGTCTGTGAACACGCTGACGTTGGCATTGGCTGTGGCAATTAGAACCAATTTTCAGCCAATGAGCTTGAATTATTGTACAGCTACACATGTCAGTGAGCCTTTTTCAACGATAGGAAGGGATGGTCTTGTAACAATGTTTTAACACAAAAATCTTACCTATGGTACCTTTAATATTTATAGGGAAATAGTAGATTTATAATATTTCAATGGAAAAAATAATGGATTTTTTTTTTCAATGGCTTCCAGGTTACATGACCCACTGGCTCTAAACCAAGAGGAAATAATCGGGGGAAGTGGCGATCCAATGATATATAACAATTCTACTGTTAATCTTTTTTGAATGAATATATATATATAAACAGATTACTATGGTTTTAATGAAAATATAACATGTAATTGTTCATGTGACCTAGAAGGTGTTGAAGTATAATATTTGAAATATCTGTCCCGGGGCATCCATATCTCTATGTCCCCCCTGGTTTTGAGACAGTGGGTCATGTGACCTGGAAGCTAGTGAAATAAATATACTATTTTTCTATTGAAATAATTGAAATCTATTATTTATTTGTATATATTCATTAAAACACTACAAAGCATATGCCCTATGTACCATGAATAGTGGAATTATTAGGCATCGCTTCTGTGCCAGTGGGCCATGTGACCGGAAAGCTATTTAAATATTAATATAAGTATAAGTATTTGCCAAAAAGAAACATTAATTTCCAAGGAATCCAAGACTTGTGCCATGATATCCATGTCTCCCTGGTTATTTGGAAAACATATATTGACTATAAAAAGAGGTGTGCCCCATGGATTAATTGTAGACTTAATCAGCATTGGTCTGGAGTCAATAGGTCATGTGACCTGGAAGCTATTGAAATTTTAATATAATAAAACTCAAACATTAAGTCCCAGTGGAATCCAGGCATGATGCCCTTATTTTCATGCCCCCTGATTTGTTTCCTAGTGGTTTGGAGTCAGTTATTAAAATATTAACATAATAATTTCAATATTTGTAAAAATAAAATATGAACTCCTGCGGAGATCCAGGATTTGTCCCCATATGCTCATGTTCTCCTGATGTTCAACACATCATTTGAACACTCTGAGCGCTGTGGCTAGAAAGCTATTATTTTTATTTGACAACCACTTTTCAGACAATACAGCACTTTTCACACGATCCCTGAATATGAGCCAAAAAAATCAGAATAGTTGCAAAGATATAAATATTATAGAAAAAATAAATAATGGGCTTAATGGATTAATTAAATGTTGCGCCTTGATGTTTGACGGTCCCACGCCATGACACTTCTTCTGGGATGTGTTATTATTGTAATTCCGAAGCTATTGACGAAAATATTTCGTAATATTAAAAGTGCGATAAAAGATCTAACAAAGCGTTGTACCGCGTTCTCTGAGCTCCTCTGAATACGAAGCCATTATTTTGAGCACTGTGGCCTCTTCTGTTGAAGAGCTAGCCTATTGAAGTACGAAAATCGAATATCGAACATACAACTAACTTTACCGCACTGGCCACCATTGGGTACAAAGCGCAAAAAATAAATGCAAAAGTAACACCCTGCACATATGAGATGACCAATGTAGGGTAGCGTCGCTTATAGACGCTGTGTAATAAAAGTGACAGTCACACGTAAGCCTCGGTCACTCATGACCGATATAACTATTATAAGAAAGTTAAATAAGAACAGTCTAATACATCATATTTTAGTCTAAACGCGTTCTACCAATAGTAGGCTGCTCACAAGGTCCCTATGAAATTGAGGATGAGCGTGTGCACGCCCCATTGGCAGCTGCAGAAAGCGCAATGTTCTCGGTTATTCATATTATTAGTTCTGAGCAATTGCAATGTGTTTTCCTTTCTTTTTCTTTGTTGTTCTGGTGTATATATTTTGGTTGTTATCATGCAAGACCAATTCCGAGGTTGTGATTCATATTCCATGCTGTTCAATTTTACCTCAAACAGCTGGCGCATTTCAAGTTAAATCCCTTGCGCAAGAGGAAAAAGTCAGATATTATACATTTACAAGTGGAATGAAACTATTTTTATTGTTGTCCTTCATTGATATAAATCCGGAAAATTACGGTTACATGTATTTTATTAACTTTTCAAAGTATGCAACAATTAGTTAACTTACTTACCAACGTGTATTGTCGTGGAAGTGTTCGAGTACAGAATATCCAAAGAACGTCCCATCTGGCCCGCGGTACACTATGGGGTGGTCTAAATCGATGTTATAAGAGTAAACCAAAGAAATTGTGAAAAATAGGAAACATATATCCAAAGTGTACCTTCTTTCACGAATTGCAGCCATGCTGTGGTACATCACTTAAGAAAGGAGAAAATATGGTATTTAGAAAAAACGCACACAAAAATCGTGTTGAAATATTGTAGTAGTTTTAGAGACTACTAAAACGGTTACTTCAGCCAAATTAACGTGGATTTAAAATCATAAAACACAGCTCAATATTGTATAAATAACCTCATATACGATTAAGAATAACGGTCCAGGTTCTATCCTGTCTTTTAACTGTGAAACTAGTGACACGCAGTTGCTCTTGGCTGTAACTATGCCTATAGTAAGGCGTATGTTTTGCAGATAGCATCACATTTCAAATCGCTAGAGCAAGCAGTGGAGGAAAGTGCACTTTGCTTCCACCTACTGTAGTCTAACTGAAATGACGATGAGCAGATCACAACACTTAAATTAAAAGTTTAAATAAGCGTTTGTCAGTGGTCATTTATTTATTTGCATAAATATGCTTTATATGTAAGTGCATCTACATAGCATTATTATGGCAATTCAATTACGAATAAATTGGCTATATGCCTATATTTAGTCCTTACTTACTTAACATAATTATATTAGCCTACTTACTTTACTTCCTGACTTACTAAGTTTTTCCTATTTAGCCTAATTGTTTTAAAATTAATGATGCATTTTAGCCCGTTTATTTAACAGTTGCGAAGAGAAAAGCACGCTGCGCTTTAGGTGCCCCCCTTTTCATTGAAATTAACCAGTTGAGCTTCCCCACAGAGAGACCAGAGGAGGCCCATCAACAACAAGAAGACTATTCATACCCTACCTCCCTGGGTGACATGCACCCGGGTAATTATGCTTGGGGCAGTCAGTCGCGGCTGGAAAAGCCACTGACAGGACACGGTACAAGATTAGGTAGCCAATATCACTGCACTGAAACCCATTGTTGGCGATGAAGAGAGAAGAATCGGCCTATTTGTATACAGTAAGTGTTGTATCACTAGGCCTACTAGTTATTAATTGCGATAAATCATGGAAATGCATGTGACTGCAACAGAGATTAAAAAGATGAAAGATAAAAATATTGCATGAGATGCAAATAAAAAATGTGTAGAGGGGTGGAAATCTAGTTGAGAGACATTTTGACATAAGTGGACTGGGTTAACTGGTTTCACTTTTCAATTAAATGTAACCAGGTTTTTACCTGAGCAAGTAATGACATTTTACCTGCCATTTTCATCACAAAACTGGGAATTTCTGTATCTATAAACCACCATATAGGGTTTTCAGTCTATTGGGACTGAAAGCCCTATACTTTTCCCCAATTAAATCAATCATCATATTTATAAGGAAATTCCTTACACTGCCCTGATACAAAATGAACTGAACTGGGATGGCAGTTATTCCATTAACCAAATACCCCCATAGCTACACTCTCATTAGTTACAAACATTATTTTCTGTGTCCTCTGACCTTACCTAGAGACCAACTTCATGTTATGTCACACTTTGTACATGCTATCCCAATTGAAAATTCATAATATTCAAATAATCATATCTAGTACTGGTTATATCTAGCACAGTCTAGTAAAAAATCTAGACTGACTGAAGTCTGCGGCCCATAGATATCACCAGATGCTCGATATCTTCATTGGTGATGCTACATCAGTCCTGTATTGCCTTGCCTTGGTTGCTTTAGCAGTATATTTAAGGTAATTGTCCTGCTGCAAGAAGCACCATCCAATGACTTTAGAGGCATTTGATGGAAGCAGATGTTTCTGTACACTATAGAATGAATCCTGCTGCTGCCATCAACAGCCACATCATCAATGAAGAGAGGTGAGCCAGTTCCAGTGGCAGCCGTGCATGCCCAAGCCATAACATTAGATCCAACAGATAAGGAGGTATACTTTGGATCATGAGCAGTTCCTTTCTCCTCCTCTTAGACCACTTTGGCTCAGATACTCATCTGTCCATTAGACTGTTCCAAATATCTTAGTTTTTAAGACACTTACATTCCTTAAGAAAACCGTAACGGTCATTCTGCTCTTGAGACTCACCAGGCATCATGCGGTGAAACCTCTGAGGTTATGCGGGTGTAATCATCTCTTTGTGGCAGGCTTTGACACATCTACAGTCAGGTCCATAAGTATTTGGACAGTGACACAATTTTCATCATTTTGGCTCTATACGCCATACCACAATGGATTTGGATTTAAACAATCAAGATGTGCTTTAAGTGACTTTCGGCTTTATTCAAAAATATTGTATGATCCGTGTAGGAATTACAACCATTTTTATACATTGCCCCACCCTCATTTTAGGGGCTTAAAAGTCATTGGACAAACTAACATAATCATAAATTAAATAGACATTTTTAATACTTGGTTGCAAATGCTTTGCAGTCAATGACTGCCTGAAGTCTGGAATCCATACCCATCACCAGATGCTGGGTTTCATCCCTGGTGATACTCTGCCAGGCTTTTACTGCAGCTATCTTCAGCTGCATGTTCTTGGGACGTTTTGCCTTCAGCAAGTGAAATGCATGCTCAACTGGATTCAGGTCAGGTAATTGACTTGGCCATTGCAGAACATTCTTAACGGTCCAACATTCTTAACGCTTTGCCTTAAAAACATCTTGGGCTGCTTTTGTAGTATGCTTTGGGGGTCATTGTCCATCTGCATTGTGCGAGGAGTCCAATGAGTTTTAAAGCATTTGGCCAAATCTGAGCATAATTATAATATAGCCCTATACACTTCAGAATTCATCCTTCTGCTTTTGTCAGCAATAACATCATTAATGAACACACGTGAGCCAGCACGGGCAGCCATACATGCCCAAACTACAACACCCGAACCACCAATACCTATTATTTCCAACAGGTGTTCATCAGAAAAAAAATGATCAAACCCAGCAATAATTTACCAAATATATGTACTGTAAATAAAACTTTATTAGCTTGTCTGTAAATGTATTAATATAGCAACAATCACAATATGCCCAGATTTTAATATACAGATTTAAATTCCTTATTTACAATTTACAATAGAATAAGCATTTCCATCAGACTGCATTTATCCATAAAATATAAAATACAAAAGCAGTGGTAACAAACAAGGTACTGGGGTCCAGTGTCATTTTCATTGAAAGCAGACGGAAGAGGAGATCCAGCTTACACAGAGAGAAAGTAACCGAAAACAATTAAATAAAATTAAAAAAGATTTATTGCACTATTGAAAATACCTTAACCAAAAAAGAAACAGAAAAAACAAACTGAAGCATAAACCTTTGACTATCAACCATTGTTTTAAAAAGCATTATTATCAGCCCCAATCTAGATATGAAGGATTTCTATGGGCCAGAATCTCTGCTTATTTACTACTCCCTGGGATATTATATCCATTCCCATGCACTGTTTACCACACACACAGACACACACACGCACACGCACACGCACACGCACACACACACGCACACACGCCCCAAGACAAGAGGACAAACATCAGTTTAGTTCAAGTCATCAGCTGTAGAGCTCCACATTAACTTGATCTTGCAGCAGTTCCTCCCCAAATTCCATCATGTACCTCAGTAAGGAGTCAGTAAAATTTCAGCGCAGCCATGTCTAAAAGAGCAACACAGACATTTAGTAAGATTACATACTCAACATGTGCTTTACATACAGTGGAGTGAAATCGGTATCCGTTTTTAAAGGAAAGTCAATTCCGTCAAATAAACTACATTTTTAAAAACAATCTAATATTAAAATAATCTTAGAATGTATGATATTGTACTAGATATATTAATTATATGATATTTGAAAATAACTTCCCAAGTAACTGCATACTGCAATACTGCTACTCCATTCCTTTACTATTATGTTAGAGTGCCTGTGTGTGTTCATGGTTAACTTCAGAATGTATACTGTAGCAAACCCAAGCTGTTTTACAATTCTTGCAGAGGGCACCATGAAATAGTTATGGCTCAGGGTAAGATGTGTGTGGCACTGTCCATAAGGTGGCCAACTCTCAACCATAGATGAACCCTCCCACACGGCTGAGTGTTCAATCCCTGCCATTGCACTTTCTACACTCTGATCTATTTGTGCTTTCCCCCTAGCTGAAACAAATAAAAAATGGGCACATTATTTATTTAAAATTTATATACATAAAATTTATTAGCAAAAAGTATGCTAATAAAAGCAATGACCTAGCTACAGTTGAACTCATAGCTGTTATTGTATTGAGTAATTCCACCACATAGCTTCTTAGCCTTTACATAATTTAACTCAACATGCAGAGAGTCAACTAAATAACATAAATGCTTGTATGCTATGGCCTGAGCACAATAAAGACTGAGTAAAATAAATTCAGGTCTGGAATATTTCTTCATAGTTCTCACTCCTGGCCAATATGAGTTGGTGTGAGTCAGTGTGAATCACTCAGAGCCAGGGTAATAGTATAAAGAGAATATGATAGTCATATACTAGTAATCATCTTTCTTATAACTGGCACACTCTACTAACCCTGGATGAGCTGAGAAACATGGACTCCTCCTAAAGGGGTCAAAGCTTGAGCAAACAAGTGGGAATTTGGTGCTTACAAGTGTTCTGGAGTCTTCCTTTTCCATGATGGTCTGAGTCTGGTCTGGGGGGAATTTGAGCACCGACGTGATGACTTTGGCCATGGTCTAGGGAAAAGTAAAGAGACAAAACATTTCTCACACATCTACACCTGAATGCACAAGGACCAAACAAGTCCCCGCCAAAGACTTGGGCGACAGAGTAGCCTAGTGGTAGGTTGCTTGACCAGCAACTATAGAGTTGCTTGTTCGGTTCCCCGGTCGGCATATAGGGTCGGGTTCCTAAACGAAAAAGAAAAAACTCTGCCTTTGGGCCCTTGAGCAAGGCGCTTACTGTTCTCTCAGGCATTTCACCCAGGGCGCCCTTGAAAAAGAGAAACATTCTCAATGGACCTCCACTGGTTAAATAAAGGATAGAAAAATAGTGTAGTGTGATACTCAAGGGGTGCAAACCCAACACATTGCATTCCGTTGTCAGAGGAAGCCCTGAATAATATTTCCCCTGTAGAATCAGCCTGGCATGGGAGCAATTAAACCTTGAGGAAAAAATTAACGATCTCAACGCACCTTAAGGCTTGACCTTCCTGGTGGGCTAACTAATTGACTTCCAGTAATAAATCCGCCAGCGCATGTACGCTTCCCAGATGAAGGCAGAGAGAGAGAGAGAATCGGCAGTAAGAGGCTCCAGCTGTGCAGTGATTCAGGTGATAAATATGCACCGCTGGGCCACAGGGGCAGCTTCCCGCTGCTCCCATGGAGGAAATCTCACTTCGTGAAGTCACGGTGTCCTGCGCTTTACTAAAAAAAGGCCTCAGGGAAGAGTCCTAGTTCAGAATATCTGCTGATTTTAACGCTTGGAAAGACATGTTTCATTCTTTATGCACCAGGGACGCCACTGGTGTTTTTCTCTGGAGGGAATTCAGGCTAAATTATGTGACAATCAAAATAATACAATCAAATGCGCACACACACGACTAAATGCACATATACATGATGGTGAGTGCGCACAGGCAGGCACACATACACACATTTTTTTGGTATTTGTACAGCTTTAATGGTCTGAGCAGCTATGCAGTCTTACCTTAGTCTCTCGGCCCATCATGTACTCAAACAGAACCTTCCTCAGGTACTCAAACTCTGTGGGTTCCGCCAAGGCATCGAAACCGTAGTGTTTAGCTTCTGCACAAAAAAAGTTAGCCAGAAGTAACTATGGGCAGCTTCCCCTAAAATCATGACAACACTTTCTCACTCATTTTTAATTGAATGCGGTTCTTTCAACTACAGAAAATATGTACAAGTACACATTACACAAATTATTAATTTTGCTGTTCCCAGAAGCTGAACTCATTATTCCCATTCAACATTTCCTGCCTTGCTACTGACCCTTGAAAGCAGATAGATGAACCGTATACATGTTTTAGGATTCCTCATTGCTAGGTATATGCTGTACAGTGCAGTGCACAAGTATTTGGACACAAGTTAAATTTCTGTTCTTACTCTGCATTAATACGTATAATTTCAAAAGAAACAATAAGTGCAGACTGTACCCTTTAATTGCAGGGTATTTACATTAATTTCGGCTGATCTTCGTGGGAGTTGGATCCTTTTTATATAGTTTCCCCATTTTAGGGGACAAAAATAATTGGACACATGGCTTCACAGCTGTTTCTGATTAGTCTGCTGTATTCATTCATTATTGCATGTATAAGACAGCTTTCAGTATCTAGTCTTGATTCTAGGCTTTTGATTGCCTTTACAGCTTGTTATTGATGTTTGTCCACATGAGGACCAGATTTGTGCCAATGGCAGTCAAGGAAGCCATTATATAGAAAAATAATACAGAGTCAAAGACATATGCCAAACAATAGGCTTACCAAAATAAACTATTTGGAACATCATTAAGAAGAAAGAGAGCACTGGTGAGCTCAAAAATTGCTAAGGGGCTGGTTGGCCAAGGAAGACCTCTACAGTTGAGTACCGCCAAATAATTCTTGCTATAATGAGGAAAAACCCAGACGTGGATGTGTCAGTGACTACTCTCTGCATAATACTTCACAAACAGATTTACAGAGGCTACACTGCAAGATGCAAACCACTAGTTAACTGCAAAAACAGATGGCTAGATTACAGTTTGCTAAGTAATACCTAAAAGAGCCTGCAGAGTTCCTGTAAAAGGTATTGTGGACACATGAGACAAAGATTGTATCAGAGTGATGGTGTGGGTGTTAATAGTTTGGGCATGCCACAGGTCCTGGTTCACTTGCCTTCATTGATAATGTAACTGCTGATAGCAGCAGCAGAATTCATTCTAAATTGTACAGAAGCATCTTATCTGCTCAAGTTCAATCAAATGCCTTGAAACACATGGACAGTGCTTCATTCCACAGCAAGTCAATGATAATATCCCAAGCATACACCAGTGCTCTCTTTCTTCTTAGTGATGTTCCAAACTGTTTATTTTGGTAAGTCTATTGTTTGGCTTATGCCTTTTTTCCGTATTTCTCAGCCTTGTAATGGTTTCCTTGACTTTCTAGGCACAACTCTGGTCCTTATGTTGACAAACGTCAATAACATAATCCAAAGGTAATCACAATAGAACTTAGAAAAAAGACAAGATACTGAAAAATGTCATATGTGGAAGCAATTGAATGCACTTGACTAATCAAAAACAGCCAAGAAGCCAACTGTTGGTCCACTAAAACGAGGGGACTGTATATAAAAACGGTGGTTCTACACAGATAAACCAATATGGATGTAAATACCCTCAAATTAGAGCAGTCTGCACTCTAACGTCATATTCATTATTTAGTGTAAGATGCAATGTGCTGTAGTACAGAGCCAAAACAACAAAAAATGTGTCACTGTCCAAATACCCTGCACTGTATGTTCTCATAATGTGCATATGGGATGGGACACGTAAGAAACCGACATGTTCTAAACACAATAAATACCTGAAATTATTCAGGAGTATAGCAATGCTAAGGCAATCAGGGTTTTTTTTGTGAGCTGCTGTTCATACCTGAAATCATCCTCAACCCTGGCTGTGGTCAACAAGACATTGGTTATTCCACAGAATAACCAAAAATTGAATTACGTTTGATTTCTGCAATTCCATTAGTTAAACTAAATTCAAAAGTACCAGCTGATTGACAGCTATCACTGGGAGCGCACTAGTGCGCAAGTGATGCCAGAGGTGAACCTCACTGTTTCTTGAACCACTTCAGAGAAATAATATAAAATACATATCTACTGGGACTGCCTTCAAAAGCAGACATGCTTCTATGAAGACCACATTCCGACAGCTTAGTGTACCACAATTATTTTCATGGCACACGGCTCATCGACATCATGAGCTGAAAACTATAATGGTCCAGAAAATTCTATGCCTTCTGGCCATACATACCAAGGCAATTATTGTAAGAAACACTGAATCAGAACCAGGCTTTACGAAAAATTTGGATTTGGACCAAGAAGGGCTAAAAATGAAGATTAATTTTAAAAGAGAGCAACTATAAAAAGCTCTCTACAAATATGACCATTTAGGGAGTGCGTTCCCATTACAGGGAGGAAAAGAGCACTGCACCTCATGATAAGTCATTATGCAACAGACCTCTCCTTGCTTTCAATGCTGCAGAACAGAGAGCCTTTCATAAATTAAACAAGGCTGTTTCAGCTGGAGTCCCGCCATTCCGCCGAGTCAACAGCACAGCGCTCGGCTAATAAGTTTGCCTGCTTTAAAAAAAAAAACATTCAGAGTGATCCCATTCCTCAGGAACGCTGGTTCCCTCCCTCCCAGCACCGCACACTACAATCGGCAGCACATGGGTTATTGGAAGCAGGACAATGCCAAGCTCCCAAAGCTACACAGCAGCCTTCTCTACATGAGCAGTTATTTCCTTTAAAACATGCGCAGGAACCCCTGGGGATAGATCAACATGGTTAATGGGGTAATCAAGTTCTATTTATAGACCCTGTAGACTGGGCTGGCATGCTGGCCTTTTCACTTCAACAAAGACACATAACACCTCTCACTGTCCTGAGCAGCCCTGTGGTTTATATTGTACATTGTATGCTGTTCTGTACAGCCCTGTGGTGTAGGCTGTAAAGTACAATGCTGTGGTGTACAGTGTATACTGTTCTGTTAATCCCTGTGGTGTATGTTGTACTGTGCAATACTGTGGCGTGTAGTATGTACTATACTGTTCAGTACATCCCTGTTGTGTGTTATATTGTACAATATTGTGGTGTACAGTGTAGACAGTTCTGTACATGCCTGTTTTGTGTTATATTGTACAATACTGTGGTGTACAGTTTATGCCATTCTGTACATCCCGGTAGTATATGTTGTATTGAACAATACTGTGGTGTACAGTGGATGCTGTTCTGTACATCCCCTGTGATGTATGCCTCACATACACACTTCTTGTACTACCTTATTGTGTTAATCTATTATTGATTTGAAAGACAAAACACACCAAACTATCTTGTTAACACCCTCCTTTTTAAATTCAGGGCAATAAAGATGGAGGGATGCGTGAGAGACCTCTGTAATGGATGTACGGCCGGGTGTCAGCAGGGGGCTAACCGTTAACCCAGGGCATCCTGCCAAATCTCACCAAATTACAGGAACGAGAAATTCAGATTTTACAGGAACATTATGCGTTGCATGCGTGCAAGCATGCTGGTGTATACGTCCATGTGTGCATTACAGAACGACCAGAAACACAACAGGAAGCAACGATCACACAGCAGTAAACTGCCAACTTTCCACAAATGTGACTGATACTGATACGCAGTGGTGAAGTCAGCATGCACCCAATTAAACGAGTGAAGGGAAGCCAGTGAATATCCGAGACCAACAACAGACCCATCTGTCCAAGCACTTAACCATTGAGGAACGGTTAGATACCTGTAGATGTTGCTTTGAGGAGGATCAGGGGTATAGCTAGGAATTTTGGGCCCCTGAAATAATATTTCTCTGGGCCCCCCTTTTTAATAAAATATGAGGGTTCTCACCAGCTGTGCCCACACCGAAGCTGTGGGCCCCAAGAATCATCACCACCTTTCACCCCACTAGCAATGGCCCTGAGGAGGATTGAGGGACGATTCTATCGATGCTCCGGAATCCAAGGCCATTAGCTTAAAATTTATTTATCAGTATGGGCCCAATGCTAAGATTATGGCTGACATGAACATACAGTGCCCCCCCAAAATGTTTGGGACAAAGACCCATCATTTATTTATTTGCCTCTGCACTCCACAATTTGAGATTTCTAATAAACAAAATCACATGTGGTTAAAGTTCACATTGTCAGAATTTAATAAAGGGCATTTTTATACATTTTGGTTTCACCATGTAGAAATCACAGCAGTGTTTATACATAGCCCCCCTTTTCAGTGCACAATAACATTTAGGACAAATGTTCCTCAGTCTCATAATGACTTATTTGACTTTAGTTGACAAACAGCAATAATATTTCCCAAAAGTGATCGAAAGACTAGAGGAAAGACTAGGTGCTGAAAGCTTTCTTATACAGTACCTGCATTAAAGGTACAATAGGTAATTTCAGACTCCTAATAGTCAATTGAGGAATTGCAAAAACAGACAACCTCAAAAGGAACGTGTAGCTGCCCAAATTAAACTCCAGACAAGCAATCACTGAAACTCTGTATACTATTGCTTATCTAGTTATTAAACAGTAGCAGTTCGCTATAACAAGCAAATGAAGGATTACTAGTTAGCTTCCCGAATGTACAAATATCCACCTGAAGCACAAAGCTTGTGCAATCACTATTATGTTCGTATTGCCTATATTTTAATTCTTCAAGCCAACTATAGCTATTTTGCTTGTTGCTAGAGATAAAAACTGGTATTGTTTTATAATTAGATATGTAGTCTTCGCTTGGATAATAAGCAATAGTACAGCAGAGTTTCAGTGATTGTCTGGAGTGCAATTTGGGCAGCTACACGCACAATCAGAATAAGCCCCAAGAATGTCATTGGCTGTGGCAGTTGGAACCATTTTTCAACCAATGAGCTTTAATTGCTGTACAGCTGTACAATGTTTTGATACATTTGATGGCCCTACAAATGTACACTTTGAAACCTGATTTTAAGGACTATAAACACAGGCAGTGAGTGAGTCAACATGACAGTGAGCCTTTTTCAATGATAGGAATGGTCTTGTAACAATGTTTTAACACAAAAATCTTACCTATTGTACCTTTAAGGAAGCAATTGAACACACCTGAGGAACTACAAAAACCTGTGAAACCATGTGTCCCAAACATTATGGTGCCCTGAAAGGGGGGACAATGTATAATTTCTACATGGTGAAACCAAAGTGTATAAAACAATACCATTTAATAACATCTGAAATTGTGCACTCTAACCACATGTTAATTGTGTAATTCTAAATAAAATATTATGGCAAATCAAGGCAATAGGTGTTTGTCCTGAACATGCATTGGATGCACAGTTGATGCTGTAAATTAAGCAAAAATGTCACGCCATAGTCATCTGAAACTCATTTATTTATTTTTCATTTAAACATTTTCCAAACTCACAAAAAACAGAGACTCCACAGCTCTAAGCAAGTTGAAATAGCTTGCTACACAAATAGAATTGGTAAGATCCTTACATTTTATATGAATTTTTTTTCATATATGAACGTGGAAACTTGGTTGCAGTTTTCATTTGTGCTACGATGTCAAACAAGACGGTCATCTTCCCAGAATTTCCACAATGCATGTCCCTAGATATTTCAACATGAAACTTTACAACTATGATGGAAAGGAAAGGCTGTCTCAGCCTGGCCAGATGCTGACATACACAAGACACAGGCTGGGCAGCCCAGCTCACAGTCTATAGGGCCTGATCGCTTGAATAATAGCTGGCTGTTCGCCAGACATAATGCTTGGAGTTCTGCCCAAAGAGTTCAATTTTTGACTCATCAGATCAAAGAATCTTTTTCCTCATGCTCTCAGAGTCTTTGAAATGCCCTTTGGCAAACTCCAAGCAGGCTGTCATATGTTATTTACTCAAGAGTGGTTTCCGTCATACGACTCTACAGAGATAGCCGTCCTTCCAGCAGGTTCTCCCATCTCTGCAGAGGATTTCCAAAGCTCTGTTAGTGACCGTTGGGTTCTTGATCAAGATCAAGGCACTTCTTGCCTGGGTTACTCGGTTTGGCCAAACTGAGTCCTGGTGGTTCTTCCATGTCACATGATTGAGGCCATTGTGCCCCAGGGAACACTCAAAGCTTTCGAAATGGTTTTAAACCCTTGCCCTGATCTATGCCTCGCCACAATTTTAGGTCTACAGATAGTTCCTTAGACTTCATGGCTTGGTTTTTGTCCTGACCTTAAATAAACAGGTGTGTATGATTTTTACACACCTGCTCCAGTTTTTGCAGGCTTCCGAATTAATCTTGCTGCTGCCATCATGAGTTACATCACCAATAAAGATTAGTGATCCAACTCCAGAAGCAGCCATGCAACCCGAAGCTATGACACTTTCTCCACCGTGCTTCACACATGAGCTCATATGTTTTGGATCATGCTCCACACTTTGGCCTTTCCATCACTTTTGTGGAGGTTAATCTTGGTCTCATCAGTTCATAACTTTTCCAGAACTTTTGTACTTCAAATTGTAATTTTGCCTTCCAATTCTTACTACTGATGAGTGGTTTGCATCTTGTGGTATAGCATCTATATTGCTGCTCTCTATGTCTTCTTTGAACGATTGACTGAGATACCTTCACTTCTGCCCTGTGGAGATTGTTTTTGATGTCACTGACTGATGTTTTGTGGTTTTCCTTCACAGCTCTCATAATGTTTCTGTCATCAACTGCTGTTGTTTTCCTTGGTTGACCTGTTTGATTTCTGTTGCTCAGTACGCCAGCGGTTTCTTTCATTCTCAGAACATTCCAAGTTCTTGTACAAGCTATCCCCAATGCTTGTGCAATGGCTCTGATTGGATGGTCTGATACAAAAGGCCATATGTTTTAAGTTGTTTAACAAATCTAGATTAAAACCAGGAAATAAAAACTGAAATTCAGATCTATGATCTAATGTACATCTTTTGACCTCAAACACAATTGTCTTCAGTGTATAGCAAAAACAAAGGAATTGACCTTGCTGTTCCAATCATTTTGGAGGGGACTATATGTCCATTCAATTAAATTTGCCACAGGTGGACTCCAATCAAGTTCTAGACACATCTCAAGGAGTGCCACAGCAAAGGTTCTGAATACTTATGTAAATGGATTTTTAAGTAGTTTGAAAAACGTTTTTTAAAACATTTTTCTACTTTGTCATTATGGGTAATTGGGTGCAGATTGATGGGCAAAAATAGCATTATCCACTTAAAATTAAAAAAAATTAATCTACAACACAATAGCGTCCAAAATGTGAACACTTTTGCCACTGTATAAGCGGCCAGTATAAAGTACACCCCCCCCCGGCCCATTACACCCACAGCCACCCTCAGCCACCCTCAGCCACCATTACACGCCCAAACACTCCCTTTATCACCCCAATTCTGGGGGATCCAGCATTATGACACTGTAACGGTACATATGGGGGCTACCGTGCCTTACACCCCTGACCCCATTTCCCATCTTCACATCTCCCAGCCCTTTTGATCCATTTGAACAGAGTATGAGCACTAAAGATAGGACAAAGATTGATGGCTGGGTATTAAGCAGATTTTTCGTTGTGAAAAATGCCAGAAGATTCAGCTGAACAGCTGGACTGCTCATTTGTCCTGTCCATACTCATGTCAAATAAATAATCTATTTAACACAGCATTGCAGCCGATGGCCCCTTATTGAACCTATGTGTCCTCCAGATGTTTTCTGCTGCAAATGAAATTTTCACATTTTCAACTGCCTGCATCCTTAAATAGGCCTTGATTGAACCACTTCACTGATAAATAAGCACAGCAGATATCTGCCATTTACAGGTTTACAGATCTTTGCATCAAATGGGAAAATGCAACATTTACTTCAGAAGAATATACTACCCATCTGTGTTTATATTGTTATAATGAAGTGCCCATCACCTAAAAAGGAAGATATTTCTTGCAAGCAGAGCTTCAAATAAATTTAGTTCAGACATAGGTGAAATGGGTAATTGTTTTGGATTCAAATACTTTTCTGTGCTCAACTGATCTTGCCTGGTGCAACTGAGCCAACCAAGAGGACCAGAAGGCCAGAGTACTTTGTATGTACTTTTTGAGAGTATTTAATAGGTTCCGATACATCAGACAAGCACAGTAAAGCTTAAGGTTGAACCCAATTATGTATTTGAGCCAGGTCTAATTTAGTTTGGTTCCCCATGCAAATAAATGTTTTGGCTATAATCATAGGAAGGCCCAGTTCTAATCTTACCTCCATATGCAGATCCTAGGTGAGTCACCACTGAGTTCTTGTGGACACATCGAAATTTGTCCTCTAGTGTGTGGATCTAGATAACCAAATTCAGCAAAACCATGTCAGTTGATGGAGAGAGAGAGGGAGAGAGATATGATGTGTGTGTTTGTGTGTGTTTGTGTGAGTGTTCATGTGAGCCAGGGGAATGCTGTGTGGTAGCTAAATAAGAGTAAACAGATGTGATTTTCAATAAAGTTAATGCCATGAGAAAAACTGTATTCCAGATGAGTGGGATGAAACAGTTCAAGGTGGATAAGCATCAGTGGCACAGTATAAGCCTTGTTCAGCCTCTCAATCCATCATTAATGCTTTGGGAACACAAGGTGGAAGGCAGGCCGTGTGAAGTTTGTGGCGTGACGTGATCAGTGAAGTGTGTGTGAAGGTATACAGCAGGGACATTGTGGCTGTATGAAGGGGACATTTTGGGTGAAGTGAGTGACAGTAGGGCTGAACGAAGGGGACTTTGTGGGAGATAGTGGGTGACAATAGGGCTGTACGAAGGGAACACTGTGGGGGGTAGTGGGTGACAGTAGGGGTGTACGAATGAGACATTGTGAGGTGTAGTGGTGACAGTAGGCCTGCATGAAGGGGTTGTATGCTCACCGTTTCCTGGAACTCCTGCTCCTTCAGCCTGGCCTCACTCAGCAGGGTGGTCTTCTGTGCGAGCTGAGCCTGGACACAGAAGGGAGAGAGAGGAGGAAGTAAGATAGAGAGAAAGAGACAGGGAGAGAGAGAGATTCCATCTATAGATTCCATAATGATCTTACCATCTCCCAAAGAGTACGGATATAGACTACAGTAGAACCATTTGGGAATGCGGGCTATTCCAAAGGCACAAAGTCCTGAATTGTGCTCACATTTTTATATTCAACAATATTCACAAAGAGAAACTCTCAATACCCTCGTTGGCTGAATAGTAAGTCCGTATTTTTGAGGGTCAAATCTTAGAAGTTGAACTGCATTCAGTATATTTTGATGTTTGATATTTGCACATAGTTATACATACTTGCCCTCCATAATATTTGGGACAAAGACCCATTATATCTTGATTTGGCAAAATTTTAGATTTGAAATCACACAATTAACATGTGGTTAACGTTCTCAGATTTTATTAAAGAGTATATTCATATTTGGGTTTCATCATGCTGAGGTGCGGAAAGCTCTCTTATACATCCATTAAAGAGGCAATTAAACACACCTGAGCAATTACAAACACATGTGCTTCCATGTGTCCCAAACATTATGGTGCTCTCGGAGGACTATATATAAACACTCCTGTTATTTCTACATGGTGAAACCAAAATGTATAAAAATGAACTTTATTATTATTTATTAAAATGTGCAATTAACCACATGTGAAATAAATAAATGATGGGTCTTTGTCCCAAACATTATGGAGGGCACTTTATATGCTTGTAAGCATGTGTGTGTATTTATGGTTACATTGCGATTCTTAATACTAATAAACATTTTTGCAAAGATAAATTCTGGACTAAGTGCAGTCATTATGAATGGCTTTCCTAAGGCAGGAAAAATTCTGAACTAAATGCTCTTGTTAATAATAACATTCCTCTGTCAGGAAAAATGCAGATTGAGCCGGGAGTTGGGAGAAGGAAACACCCCAAGGAGTGAGCCCTCCCCCTCCACTGTGTCAGGCTCCAGTGAAAATCATGGTTTCTAGTGGAGCAACCTACTCATGTATAATATATATAAAGGAAGCAAATTTAATTTGCTGTAACATTAATGGACACTTTTCTTAATTAGCAGTGCTAACAGCCAGTTTAGTTGAGCTGGATAGCTGCTCTTTAGCCAATCACTACTCCTCTTTTAGTATACCATCACTGATCCATTTAGTGACAGACAATAATCATCATTTGCAAGCAAAAAATCAGAATCGTAGGGAAAAAGTGATAAGTGAGCAAGTTAGCTCAGAGCCTTACAAGTGACATCATTGAAGTACCAGGATCGACCAAAGACAATTGGATTCCTTTACTTCCATTTGACAGGGATTGTGACAAAGCTTGTGTGTCAATAAGGAAGCATCAGCATTAAAACATATAACCGTACAGCGGTAAAACCTACCCCACAGTAAGTAAAGTTACAGCCTGTGAACTATACAGTCTACAGTCAATTTCAAAGCTAGAACTGCTTTGTGGTTGGTCTAGTCGAGAGTAATAAAGCCATGTTACTTGCCCCATAATATAATTTTTCATGTCCGTTTCTGATCCACAAATATTTGAAGAACATATGCTATGCTTATAGAGTGCTCGCTGACCTCTTTTACTGTACATTGGTAATATGGACTGCTATTTATATAGCTTTTATCCAAAGCGCTTTACAATGAATGCCTTTGAGTCAACCATTCACAGCTCACTCGGGCAATTTGGGGTTAGGACACTTCTACACACCCAGGGCGACACACCCAGGGCAGGGGATTGAACCAGCAACCTTCCGACTGCCAGACGCTCTTACCTCCTGAGCAAATGTCACCCCAATATCAGTCATAGCTCTTGTAGGGGCAGCCTGTAGCCTAGTGGTTAAAATACATGACAGGGTCCCTGAAGGTTGGTGGTTAAAGCCATGGTGTAGCCACAATAAGATCTGCACAGCTGTCGGGCCCTTGAGCGTGCTTAGCCTAAGTTGCTTTGGATAAAAGTGTCAGCTAAACACCTGCAATGAAATGTAATGCCTTAGGAAAGTTTACTCACCTGCAGCTCTGTGAGAGACCCCTGAAAACATAAAGCATGAATTTAGTTTGTTAACTGCCAATACATTCAACAGCATATAGTTCAAGCAACTGTACATGGGATCCACTGTTACTATCCCAACTGCCGTCATTATGCCCATAAATGGCGTGATATGATGTACTGAGAATCACAAACATGTACCTAAGGAAATAGATGGGTAAAACTGACCAAAGAAACTCAAGGCACACTGCTCAGATGACCACTGGTATCGTGATTAACACTGTTACTGCAATGCAATGTGTGTGATTCTCAATCTGCAGTACCTGTGGACTGTTCTGAGTACTTTGCTGTAGCTCCTCCAGTTCCTTCTGCACCTCCCACACTCGTGCACCCATCTCTTCCTCTCTTTTCTGAGGAAACACAATGCTCCTGCTGAGTACTAGTAACCCTGTCATTTCCACTCTGAAGACCTCATGGAGAACACTTAATTGTCAGTTCCTGTCATCAGAAGACAATTTCCAGAACATTCTTCAGGAAAAGATTGAAAGCATGCGTGATTTCAGCAATATCATTCTACATCAAGCAATCATTTCATGGGACTAATCCAAAGTTATAAATGAGACCATTATGTTCAGCAACGTTATCTTGTGCAGGTTGTAGCTAGATGACATTACATAGCACATGGACAGTAAGCTAGCAGCAGCCAGTCTCACTGACTGTCCAACATGGCAAGCAAGCACTCAATGTCTGAAAAGGTATCGGATACATTAAAGCAAGGGCAGCCAAAATTAGACCAGCCATGTCTGTGTTCATAAATAGAAAACGTACAGCTACCAATGGCAAAAATAGCAGTGACAGTGTTAATACTAGCTGTTTAACTAGCGAGCCTATAGTTAGGCTTTTAAAAGTAGTTTGCGATCTACCTCGCTAGCTAGCTGACTGTCTGATATGAGATAATTCTCATTTCACATGTCATGAGAGAACATCCAATCTCGCTAGCAAGATAAAAATATGCAAATACTGTGTTGATGAAGAAATGTGTTCAGACAGCAGAATTATCATTGAAATGGAAGACAATGAAGCTAACTATACTTTTAAATCATGGATCGTTATGCATGCTATGAAAACAAAACCTATAGATTTATTATGAAATTAATGACAAAATACCACTTTTTGCCAGTAGAAGTACTTTAGTTAGCTAGTGGGCCGAATAGATTATTGAATGCAAGTTCTCAGCCAAGGGTTTCATTTTTAACAAATATTTATGACCTGTCAAGTATTAAATTGAACCTCGCGGTGTAAAAACTAAGGAAATTAATCTGAAAAAAATTACACTACATTACATTAATGGCATTTGGCAGATGCTCTTATCCAGAGCGACGTACAACAAAGTGCAAAGTGCAGGGATAAGTGCGCTGAAAGACCCTAGAGGGAAGTACAAATTCAACTGCTACCTGTACAACAAAGATAAGGACCAGGGCCTATTTGATCATCAGTTTTTTTTTTATCGTAATACTGCGACACGCAGTTTGTATGAACAAACCGCTTACCTAGCCAAACACTGCTTACCTAGCCAAACTAAACAGGCTGATACACAAGTAAATATCACAGAAAGACAACAATTAAGGTTTACAGGGAGGTAGGGAGGGACAGGGAGTGGTGCAGCTTGAAGAGGAAAACAGAGGAAAAAAAATTTGAGTGCAATGTTTGCATTTGCAGACAGCCTCAAAATAAATTAAATTGATCAGCCTACTATCCATGAAGGTATCGGCACAGATTTTTGAGAACAGGCTACAGCCCTGTAATTTATATTCAGGTTGTGCAGAACATGACTCATTTATACTCAATTACAGTCCCCTCCAAAAGTATTGGAACAGCAAGGTCAATTTCAGCTTTTCCTGGTATTTTTATCTAGATTTGTTAAACAACTTTGAAGAGCCCAATATTTAGGTGAGCAAAAGTATTGGAATGTGACTGACAGTTGTTTCTTGTTCCTGTTAGATTGAGTGGGTTTTGCCTCTGAAGACTGCATTTGTTTTAGAAAAGATAAACCAACATGTATACTACAGAGCTGTCTTTGGGAGAAAAGCAAGCCATTTCGAAGCTTAGAAAAGAGGGGCAATCGATCAGAGCCATTGCAAAAGCATTGGGGATAGCGTGTACAACAACTTGTCCTGAAAAAGAAAGAAACCAGTGGTGTAGTGAGCAACATACATCGAACAGCTTGACCAAGGAAAACAACAGCAGTTGATGACAGAACCATTGTGACATCAGTCAGTAACATCACAAACAATCTTCACAAGGCAGGGGTGAAGGTATTTAGAGAGTAACAATATAGAGGCTATATCACAAGATACAATCCACTCATCACTAGTAAGAAACGGAAGGTGAGACTGCAATTGGCAAAGAAGTACAGAGCTGAGCCACAGTTCCGGAACAAAGTTTTATGGACTGATGAGACCAAGACTAAACCTTACTAAACCTTTACCTCCACTAAAGTTATGGAAAGGCCAAAGTGTGGAGAAAGAAGGGATCTGCTCATGATAAAAACATACAAGCTCATCTGTGAAGCACGGTGGAGGAAGTGTCATGGCTTGGGCTTGCATGGCTGCTTCTGGAGTAGGCTCACTAATCTTTGATGATTAATTGATTAATTGATGCTGTAAATCATGATGGTAGCAGCAGGATGAATTCTGAAGTCTACAAAAACATTTTGTCTGCCAAATGATCAGAAATGCATCCAAACTAATAGGGAGGAACTTCATCATGCAGAAATTACAAAACACACTGCTAACACGACAGAGGACATCGTTAGGGATAAAACGTGGAAGGTTTTAGACTGACCAAGTTAATAACCAGACCGTAACCCAATTGATCATGCATTTCACCTCCTGAAGAGGAGACTGATGGGAAAAATCCCCCAAAACAAACAAGAACTGATAGAGGCCCAGTAAAAGCCTAGAAAAGCATCACAAAAGAACGCAACAGTTTGGTGATGTTAATGGGTCGCAGGCTTAATGCATTTATTGCAAGAAAGGGATATGCTACCAAATATGAAGTGTTATTTACTTAAATACTTTACCTCACCTTTCCTCACCTAAGAATTGGGTGGTCTGATACCAAATGTACTAAGTAGCTTAACACATCTGGCTGTAAATACCAAGAAATTCTCAACTTTTGTCTCGTGTTCATCTTTTTATCTCAGCCAAAATCATTGTATTGCAAAAACAAAAGAATTGGTGCCAAACCTTCACTTCTTGTACCTTAGGCTCTAAAATTAGATGTTTCTCACAGATTTTTAATATTTATGAATAAAAGGCTAGTAATTTGGAAGACAATAAGAAGGCGACACACTAGGTGTAAAAACTTTTCTATTACAATATTTTAATGTTTATTTCAACTGTTGGGCTGAATTTGACCCCACATGTGAAACCATTCATGAAATTTTAAATCAATAGGAGGGCTAAGAAATTAATTCCAAATTCAGTATGCTACTGTACAAAATTCCTAAGCCCACATTTTCAGAGCCCAAATAGTCTGCCATAAAACATCCTCAAGTTACAAACAAACCAGAGTGAAAACAATATTTATGAGCAGAATCCAGCACAGACTAAACAAAAACATCATGTGATGAGAGGCAGAGAACACTGAATGCTGAAAATGTAGAAAAAACTGTAAACACAACTGTGGAAAGACTGACATACCACATTTTTGTCATTACCCAAATTGGATTAAGATGGAAAAGTTGTAATTTATTTTTATGTTTTATAACTCCATAAGCCAGTTTTTATTTTTTTATTTTTTATTTTTTTTATATCTCAGAGTATTTATTTTAATTAATTAAAATGACTGGCAGGTGGGCCAGAAAGTATTAAGAAATTTAGAAATTAATTAGAATGAATTCAATACTTCCACACTTGAACTTGAACTTCCATGCTTACTTTCAACTGTATGACTGATTTTTCCTGTATTTGGCAAACCTGTCCCAGCAGAATGCAGTATACTATGTAGTATCACATTTCACATACTTTTACAACAGACAAATTTGTATGATTTTCATTCATTTATAGACTTATATTTTTGTATATTCCAGAGAGAAATATAATTACAAGCTTAGACTGTTGTACTCTCTCAAGGTTTGTAGCCCTGTAGAGCTGGTAGAGTAGAATCTGAAAATTGAACCTTGGGGTGAACTACTGTGTCAATTCAAACCCTTAGAAAACACAAATGACCCATGGAGAAAATAATAGATAAGAACTGCATGGTGGACATGCCTTTTAAGGAAAAGCGTATAATATTGCTTATTTATTATTTTTGTTTAAAATTCACAAATCTCAACAGGCAATAATTATAGATTCAGAAAATATTATTTTTGATTAATCCAAGCAAGCAAGGTGAAGAGTTGACCTAAAGCCAGGGTTTCTGCAAGCTAATCAAGTGAGCAATATCAGAAGCAATGATGGAGGGGGTTCTCTCTCCTGTACACACACACACGCCCTTTTGTGCACGTGCACACACATACACGCAGACACTCAGACACACACACACACACACACACACACACACACAAACAAACTCCCACACACACAAGCTAGCTATTAGTACATCTGTGTTTATATATTTTAGCTACATTGTAAACCACAACATCTTCACCGTTACACCCAATCTGAAGCTAGCTTACAAAATCACTTAACTAGCTAGCCAGATTAATATAAGACATATCATTGGCAGCCAGATAAGCGAAATAAAAGCTTGCTTGATTCCACCAGGTCAGAGGAGAAGGGCCGAAGCGGACAGGAAGGTAACGCAAATAGTAATAGTAATGCAAATAACCACACATGAAAACAGTGGTATGGAGAAGAACATCTCTGAACACACAACACATCAAAAAGTGGATAGGCTACAGCAGCAGAAGACCAATAAGTGTCAAAAATAAGTCTAATAAATACCTAATAAAGTGCTCACTGAGTTTACGCTTTTCACAGCCCATTTCCTAGGCACAAAAACATTTTAAAAAACACAAAACTGCCTTCACCACACACTGAGCTACAGCAAAGGATCTCTTGATATCACTGCACAATCCACAAAGCTATAGCACATGATTTCTTGGCGTCACTGCACCACACACAGGACTGTACCTGCAGGATTTCCTCATATCGCTGCACTGTCCTCTTGAGATCATCATCCTTCTGAGCGATGACCTTCTGCAGTTGACTTGCCTCTTCTCTGTGGTTCTCCAACAGTTCAACTTCCACTTCCTGGGCTTTACCTGAGGGCAACAATGTCATTACAACCACAACACTCACGCGATAGTATGAAACTGCTATGTGTATGCAGGACTAGTGACCACCACTAGTAGTACTACAAGTGTAGTTCAGCAGTTGCAATTTCAAATGTTCAATTTCAAAATGTTCTACTTGTTAGCTAGCTAGCTAAACTGGTGATGGAGCAATGGTGATGGAGCAATGTACCTAAATTATGCAATATTGTTATGCAGCTAAAGGGTATTTTTTATTTATGTTCCAATTACATAAATAAAAAATACCCTTTAGCTGCATAACAATATTGCATAATTTAGGTACACACATATATGGGCAGCCACTTTACTATAAAGTCACATTGTATAGCATGGCTAGCTAATGAACTGTAGCCTTTTGTATTAATGAAACATGGAATGTAATGAAAACTCATGTCATTGGTTATCCAGTTTTGTCTGTTAATAATGCGCAAGACGGTTTAAATGAAATTCTTGAAGCACAGCTCGCCAGCTAATGACTGAAGAACATGTAGACTGTAGCATGCCGCTGGCTAGGTACTTAACTTAAAGGTACAATAGGTAATTGTCCTAACAGTCAAGAGAGGAATTGCAGCAACAAACACCCTCAAGCCACAACACTGTTCAGCTCTCCCCATCTCTGTGAACGCGCTGACATTGAACACCAAACAGAGGGTGAGTCAACATGTCAGTGAACCTTTTTCAATGATGGGAAGGGATTTACAATGGTCTTGCAACAACGTTTTCACACAAATATTTTACCTATTGTACCGTGAAGCAGTATTGAAGGTTTTAATGAAATACTAGGAGTAAAGCTACCCAGTCCGCAATAATATAAATTTAAAAAATGTGTGATGAAGGCATGTATTCCGAGACCTTCCTTGCAATCACACTAACCAGCCACATCTCAACAATAATGATACAGGCTTTAAATATCAATTTATACATTTGTTTTCGGTGCCTAGAAATATTATACACTGAAAAACAATAGTATTAATACCGTGGTTAAGAGTAGCTAGCAAGTAAGGATTGTTCTATATACAGGAGAAGAAAGATTAAGGCTATGAAGTTTTAATAAATATTCTGTTGGCTGAAAGTGCATCAGTGCAACATAAGTGAACATATTCATGATGCATAGGTTGAAAATTGGCAGACCCGGCTTTTGATCCCCAGATTGTGTAAGTGTCATCTAAATAAATTTCGTTCATGCATGCTTAACAATTTCTTGCATTAAATATATTTTCTGAGAATTTGGGTTGATAACGGCTAGTGAGACAGCTGGACACAAATCTCACTTCTCGTTAATTCCAGTGTAGCCTATATTCTTTTGGTGATCGGAGTTGCGTTTCTGTCGTCACATTTGTATTACTTTACTAATGTTAGAGCAAACCCTTTGTTTAAAAACTTGCTTCTGTTTTCTTCTTTTTTTTTTACCCCGTCCGTCACGTTGACGGATTATGATTTATTCTTGCAGAACCACTGACTAGTACATAGGCTATATCTATTGGGTGGACAGTTTAAGTTGCACATGATTGTCTTGGAACTGGTTACTCGAAAGTAGATTGATTTTGGCTGCTTGATTTCCTCCAGCTGCACCTCCAAAGCTCTCACACACTCCGCCTTCTCTTCTAGCTGCGTGGTCAGCTGCTTCCGAATAAGGCCGATTTTCTGCTCAGCCTTCTTCTTCAGCTCCGCCAGTTTGCCGGTGCTCTCAGATGAGAGCCTTTCATCAGCTTCCCTAAGGGCCTCGTCTTAGGCCTTCAGAAGTTCAGCCTTGAAATCTTCCCTCTGTAGCTCTTGGCCCTGACGAGCTGCTTGGGTCTCCGAGTTCAGCTGCGCGCACTCCTTTGCCTGTTCCGCCAGCTTCTCCTCCAGCTCTGCTATCCTGCCGGCGCTGTTCATCAGCTCCGCGGTCAGCGCGAGGATGCTCTGCTCTTTTTCGCTCAGTGCCTGGTCTGCCTCCGACTTACTGGTGGCCTCACTGTTGATGCGGGTGGCCAAAGATTCTAGTCGCACATCCCTCTCTGCTACCTGTTTCTCGGATTCCTCCAATTTGGTCTGCAAGGCCTTGATGGTGTTGTGGTTTTGGGAGAACTTGGATTCAGCTTTCCTTTTGAACTCGGACAGTTTGTTCTTGTATTGCTCTGCCTGCTCCAGAGTGGACGTTTTCTCCTTGTTGAGTATCTCTACAGTCTTTGACAGTTCCTCCATTTGGTTTAAAAGCTTCTGCTGCTCCTCACTGTGCAATGAAATCACCTCTTCTTTCCCTGCTATGGTACTTTCTACCTGAATTTTCAACTCATTTATTATGCCTTCCAAACTGCTGATATGCAAATCTTTAGCTTCCAGATCTTCTGAAAGGGCGACATTGCCCTTCTTCAGTTGCTCAATGCAAAGGTCTTTCTCGGAAAGAGTTTGCAAGGTGCCATTACCATCTCTTTGTAGAGATTCCTTTTCACTTGTCAATGCTTTAATATGTTCTGCTTTTTATCCCCAGATTGTGTAAGTGTCATCTAAATAAATTTTGTTCATGCATGCTTAACAATTTCTTGCATTAAATATATTTTCTGAGAATTTGGGTTGATAACGGCTAGTTAGACAGCTGGACACAAATCTCACTTCTCGTTAATTCTAGTGTAGCCTATATTCTTTTGGTGATCGGAGTTGCGTTTCTGTCGTCACATTTGTATTACTTTACTAATGTTAGAGCAAGGGTATGAAATGAATGCTGCTTTTTAAAAATAAACATAGGCCTATTCTGCACTTTGATTTAAAGGCAAACTTTCAACAGTGAATGAATATGTGGTTTTTGAATAAACAAGTTCACTTTGTTTAAACCCTTTGTTTAAAAACTTGCTTCTGTTTTCTTCTTTTTTTTTTACCCCGTCCGTCACGTTGACGGATTATGATTTATTCTTGCAGAACCACTGACTAGTACATAGGCTATATCTATTGGGTGGACAGTTTAAGTTGCACATGATTGTCTTGGAACTGGTTACTCGAAAGTAGATTGATTTTGGCTGTTATGACAACATAATAGTGAGGAAATGCAACATACATTTTGGTGTATATTGCATAGGAGTATACAGGTCTGTGTAAATTATGTGCATTTATATGATGTATAGAAGTTAATGTTTATAAGGGGGGTGATTTGGTAGTCTTTCTGGTCATTTCTCTTCCCTGAAATGTGCCAAACTCTCTGCACTGTATTGTTATAAGCAGCAGCTCAACAGATCACATACCTGCAATCCCACTTACAAGTCACATGGTAAAGACAGAAACCCCTGAAAAGTCCCAGAGGACATTCTCACCCACAGTCTCTCTGACAGTAGACTCCAGTTCCTGCTCCTTCTTAGCAATTTGTGTGTTGAATTCCCTCATTAACTGCTTCAGTCCTGAACTGTGCTTCATCTCCATATCCTCCATTTCCAGCCTACCAAAGGGATGGCGTGACCATATCAGAATATAGAAATGTGCAGCATGCATGCATTGGAAGATGGAATATATAAATGGACAGTGATAACATAAAAGTATAAAAATGGAATATAAAATAGGATTACATAAGTTCAGTCAACTGAATTAAAAACACATTGTTACGTAATTCATTTTATCAAATTGCTCATTCAAACAAATGCTAATGAGTAACAATGTAATCTGTATTTTCCACTCATTACAACCTTCCTTATGACAAGACTATTACACCACCAAATAAATATGAGCACCTACTTCAGTTTCTTGTCGTACTCTTCAACCATCTCTTTTTTCAGATACTCCAGTTCCACCTGGTGCTCCTTGCGCAGGGTGCGCAGGTCTTTTTGCAGGCTGCTGAAGGACTTGCGCAACTTCTGCTTCTCAGTCTCTGCCTCAGACAGTTGACTGCGCAGGGATTTCTGCTCTGCCCTCATCTCGCTCAGCAGACCCTCAGGGTCAGCAGTTGCCCTCTCAGGTGACCCCTCCTCATAAGCCTTCAGCTGTTTCTGCATGTCCTGGAGCGTCAGCTCATAGGTTTCCACTAAGGAGTCCCTGTCCTGTTTCAGACTCTTCAGCTGGTCAACCAGACAGGCATCAATCTCTCCCACACTGTTCTTCTCTTCCTCCATGCTGCATTCATATCCTTCCTGCTTTTCTGCTTTTGGTTGTCTCAGCCCCAGGGGCTCAGCAGAAGTCATTGTCAGCACTTCCTGCCTCGGGGCCTGTGGATTCTGCTGAAGGATCTGTACGTTCAGTCTGTCAATCTCAACCTGATGACTGGTGTTCTCCTCCTCTGCCTGCTTCAGTTTCTTCAGGGTCTCTTCAAGCCTGGCATGCATTTCCTCTTGAGAGGAGAGCTTTTCCTTTTCCCTTTCTTGCATCACTGCTATCGTGTTCTCGTGGCTGGCCACTTCTCCTTGGAGTGCACTTAGCTTCTCTTCATACATCTCCCTCAAGCTCTGCAAAGATCTCTCCGTCTCTAATTCACCCTCGGCTCTCGTGTTCTCCACCTGCTTTTCCAGCTCGCCCTTTTGTGCCAGGGCATCTTCCAAGGACTGAACCTGCTCTTTCAGCTTTTTAGTGCACTTCTCCCTTGTGTTCATGTCCTGCTTGATTTCCTCTAGCTGCACCTCCAAAGCTCTCACACACTCCGCCTTCTCTTCTAGCTGCGTGGTCAGCTGCTTCCGAATAAGGCCGATTTTCTGCTCAGCCTTCTTCTTCAGCTCCGCCAGTTTGCCGGTGCTCTCAGATGAGAGCCTTTCATCAGCTTCCCTAAGGGCCTCGTCTTTGGCCTTCAGAAGTTCAGCCTTGAAATCTTCCCTCTGTAGCTCTTGGCCCTGACGAGCTGCTTGGGTCTCCGAGTTCAGCTGCGCGCACTCCTTTGCCTGTTCCGCCAGCTTCTCCTCCAGCTCTGCTATCCTGCCGGCGCTGTTCATCAGCTCCGCGGTCAGCGCGAGGATGCTCTGCTCTTTTTCGCTCAGTGCCTGGTCTGCCTCCGACTTACTGGTGGCCTCACTGTTGATGCGGGTGGCCAAAGATTCTAGTCGCACATCCCTCTCTGCTACCTGTTTCTCGGATTCCTCCAATTTGGTCTGCAAGGCCTTGATGGTGTTGTGGTTTTGGGAGAACTTGGATTCAGCTTTCCTTTTGAACTCGGACAGTTTGTTCTTGTATTGCTCTGCCTGCTCCAGAGTGGACGTTTTCTCCTTGTTGAGTATCTCTACAGTCTTTGACAGTTCCTCCATTTGGTTTAAAAGCTTCTGCTGCTCCTCACTGTGCAATGAAATCACCTCTTCTTTCCCTGCTATGGTACTTTCTACCTGAATTTTCAACTCATTTATTATGCCTTCCAAACTGCTGATATGCAAATCTTTAGCTTCCAGATCTTCTGAAAGGGCGACATTGCCCTTCTTCAGTTGCTCAATGCAAAGGTCTTTCTCGGAAAGAGTTTGCGAGGTGCCATTACCATCTCTTTGTAGAGATTCCTTTTCACTTGTCAATGCTTTAATATGTTCTGCATTTGAAGTCACCTGGAATGTCATGTTTTCAAGTGAACTTATTAAAGCATTGTTCTCCATATTCTTTTTCTGAAGCTGTTCCTCCAAAGAACTGATTTTATCAGTCCTGATGAGGATGGCGTTTTTAAGCTGTGCTACCCGCTTCTGGCTGCAAATTACACGGTCTTTCAATGTTGTGACCCTGCCCTCTACTGTCTGATGCAGTTCATTATACCTGCCCTCCATTGTCATCTGTATTTCAGCACACTTAAGGACTAACTCTTTGTTGATCATAGTGATCTGGCTATTAAAGGCATCTTCGGTGGCTTTGATTTGTAGGACACTCTGGTCCAGTCTTTTGTGAAGATCCTGAGCTTCTTTAGAGCTGGAAGCTTCCAGAACATTAAACTTGCTTTGGGCGTCTTCAAGCTTCTTTGACAGATCCAGAACCTTTTCTGTTTGTGTCTCTTCAGCTTTATTCATTTGGTCCTGAAGAGCATTCCTCTCACTGAGGGCCTGGTTGAGGTTCTTCTCCAAAGTCTCTACTTGCACCTTTAGCATAGTTTCTCCTTGTGACAAGCTCTCCAAAGAGACGGCAGCTTCCCTGAGTTCCGCCTGCAGCTTCTGCACTGTGGTTTCCCGCATCACAAGCTCCTCCCTGAGGTCTTTTATTTCCTGCAGGACCTGCTCATTCACTGCCTTGGAGGTTTCCAGCTGTTGGGTGACCTCTGCCAGCTCCTGAGCCTTCTCCAGCACCTCCTCTTCCTGTTGACTCAGCTTAGTCTGCCAGCTCTGAGCCTGCTCTTCCTGCTCCTTCCTGTGGACTACCTGAAGCTTCTCCAGGTGCTCCTGATGACCAGCCTCCAGCTGGGTGACTGTATCGTCAATGCCAGCTGAACTCGCCTGAGCCACCTCCAGGATCTTTTCCTTCACCTGCAGATCTTTCAGAGTCAGTGCATGGTCTTTCTTCTGAAGTTCCGCTTTCATCTTCTCTTCTTGCTCTTGCAGTCGTTTTTTCATCTTCTCTTGCATCTCTTTGAACTTCAGCTTGAGTTTGTCCATCTTGGTGTCCTGTGCTTTTACTCTTTCCTCCAGCTCCTGCCTGGTGGATACCAGCCTCTTCTCAGCAGCAGCTGCCTCTTCCACCAGCGTCTTTTTTAGCTGCTCCTCCACCTGGCGCTGTGTATCCAGTGTTTTCTTGAAGGACCTCTCACTTTCCAAAAGCTCATTTTTGGATTGCTCTATCTGAATCTTCAGCTCCTTTTCCTCAGCTGAATATTTCTGCTGAAGAGACTCTAACTTTTGCTCCCAAACACTCCTGGTTTCCTCCAGCAGCTTCTCAAGATCTTTCATTTGACTCCTACATCGTTCCAGCTCACCTATAGCCTCATTCTGCTGAGCACTTGCTTCTAGCAAAATCTCTTTCTCGGAATGGGCTTTCTGCAGACTTTGCCTGAGCTCTTCCAATTCCAGCTCACATGTCTTCCCAGCCTCCTTCATCACCTTGCTCTGTTCTTCCCATTCTTCAATGTTCTTCCGATGAGAAACAGCCAGCTGTTCCAACTGAACCTTCCCTTGCTCCAGAGCTCTTGCCTCTGCTTCTTTAAGGTCCTTTTCTCTTGCTAAGAGCTCTTCTAGCACTTTATCCTTATCTTCCAGGACCATCTTCAGCTTGTTGAGTTCTTCCTTCAGGGTCTTCTCCACTCCTCCCAGAGACTGTTCATGTTGAGATTTGATGCCCTCAATCTCCTCCTGGTACTTGGAACGTTCTTGCTGGAGCCGTATCTCCAGCTCTTTCCCGGCTGCATCAGAGCCATCCCTGAAGGCCTCCAGCTGCTCCATCAACAGCTCCTTGCTTTTCACCAACTCTGAGAGTTCCGCGGACAGAGATTCCAGCTCCATCTGTTTCACATCCAACTTCTCCAGGCACTTCAGGTTCATTCCCTCCACATGTTCCTGAAACTGCTGCTCTTTCTCCTTCACGGCAACCTCCAACTCAGCTTGGTGCTTGTCTTGCAACTCCTTTAGAGTCACCTGCTGGTTCTGGCCCAAGGCCTCAAGCTCTTTTCCGTACTTCAGCCCCAGTGCAGACATCTCCTCCACATGTTTCTTCCTCTCCTCTTCCATCCCCTCTGATAGCACATTTGACTGTGCCATTGAGTCCTGGGAACTCTTCAAGGAGCTCTCCAGCTCCAGAATTCTCTGAAATGGAAAATGGATAATCCGTAAAACAGGAGAACTTGTAACATATAGGGCCAGATGTACTAAGCCTTTTGCAACAATTTTCAGGCACACATACGACACATTCTGTCCAGGAAACATGCATCATATGTATCAAACTGATGCACGGGGCTGGAACCACAGTGTGTGTTTCAGATATTGCAATTATCATTTCTGTGCGCACAAATATTCTGTGGGTTCAGAAATTATTTCCAATTTTAATTTAAATAATGTATTTGCACATATTGCTTTGTATCTGTGAACTGTTAACTTCCACCTCACTGTAAACCCCTCCCCATGGCATGGCTTCTGAATGAAATTCTGAATATACTCACAGTCCTGGCAGTCTCCAGCTCCTGCTGCAGCCCCTGGGCATAGCCCTGTCCCTCCTTCTGGACAGCAGTCTTCTGTAGCTCCGCCTCCTCCAGAGCTAGAGCCGCCTGCTGCTCCTTCTCCTGAAGGGCTTGAGTCAGCTCTTTCCGACAGGCCTCCTACACCACCAAATACACTGTGTATTACAACCAACTAAATTGCCAAAGACTGCATGCACTTCACATCCTAAACCTAGGTGTTTAGTCTCCTAAACCCTAAAAACACTGCATGACAGCCAAATAAACCCCTAAACATTGCATGCACTTTAAATTGTACATTTTGTCTCCTCCAACTTTTCAAACACTGCAAAAGCAAATAGTGAATTATTCCACTTCTGCCACAAAACACAGCACACAACAGCCTTTTACATCCCAAAACAGAGCATGTTACACCCCCTACAACCAAAGAGTACACCTCATAAACCATACAATCACCACCTCTTAGATCCCTTACATTTCTGCCCCAACACCTCAAAAACAACATACCCTCCAGACGTTGTGTCCCCTATACCCTCAGCCACCTTCAAACACGGTGGCAATCATACATACCACAGCCAGGCTGATCTGTTCTTGAACCCGGGCCTCCTGATCCTGCAGCCTGGCCTGAAGCTCTGTCTCCTTACTGGCCAGAGCCTCCACATGCAGGCGCTCCAGTTCTGTCACCTTGTCCTCAGACGACTTCTGCAACACATTCACACCAGACCTGGTCATACACGCAATTCTTGTCTGGTGCAAATGAGCCAACCAAGAAGACCAGAAGGTTGGGGTCTGCTCTTTTTGAGAGTATCTCATCAATTCCAATACATCAGACAAGCTCACAGTGAGCAGTTTACTGAGACAAGCTCAGTAAAGTGTAGAAAAGTATTTGAATCCAAAACAATTAAGTATTTGACCCAGGTCAGATATACACACGTGCTGCTCTAGTCTTCAGATGTGCCGGAACCTTCATGCCGAATTACCCACATAATGACACTTTACTTTCAAAACATTTATTTATAACATTGGAGTCAAATGCATGCATTTTAGGCGCTATACTTGAACATTAATTTGTTGTCAAATTTCCCACAATTGCAATTCAAATGAAAATTTTAAATGGAACAACTACAAATGTACTACCACACAGACATATTGTACAAAAATGTAGTACCTGATTAAAATATGAATGAATAACTGCATATTCAGGAAAAAAAAAAGAAAGAAAATGTTTTACTAAATCTCTGAACTGGAATTATTCAAGGAACCGTTCAAAATAAAGTTGGCCTATTTTCGAAGGAGCATATGGAAGCTGACAGGAGGTGGAGCATTGGAGTATGAAGTGGAAATGAAAGGCAGCACTTGTTAAATTTTCCAGAGGGGCTAAAAATAGGTTGCAGGAGAAACATAATGCCCGTAAAACCAATTTTTACCCATTTAGAGACAATGACAAGCATTTACAAAATTGTTATCGTTCAATTTTGATCGGTAACAATGGTCAGTAACAATGGTCTTTGCCATATAACAGGATTACTCACCTTCATGATGCTGACAACCTCCTGCTTGACACGGGACAGCTCCTGCTGCAGGTTCTTCCTCTCCTCCTCGCTGGCTCGCTCCACCTCTTTCACCTGCTCCTCCATCCGAGCCTGCAGCTGCCTCCGCCCCTCCTCCGCCCGCTGAGCCACACCCAGAGCTCTTTCTAACTCCTCAAATGCTGGGGACAAGAATTGGTGAAGTCACTTCCCACAATGATAACATCACAAGTGCTACATCTGATACTACAAGGACATATGTTGTATCGCTCCCAACAGTCCAAACACACTAGTATCACTTAAGCACATGCTTACCACTGTAAGGAGATCATACACAAACTATTTACAGGCTGCTACTTCTGCTTCTCACCAAAACATAAACATTTCTTTTCGCCTACTTACAGCCGAATACCTTTTCAGGTAAATCAATTCAAAACTGAACTTTCCAGGTTATTCAGATGAGTTTTAAGTATTATATCCTGTAATGATCACATTACTTGCAGTAGCCTTGTTCAAGTTACCGCAGAAGATAGCGCCATTTTGAAAAGTCTCTAAGCTGGGCTGCTCATCCAGAAAATGCAATGTTCCAGTATGTGGATAAGCTCCAGTCAAAGCCAGATCATGCCACTGTGGACTGCGGTAGCCTCACAGGACAATACAACTGGCTCTAGCATTGCCCGCATCTCATCTCACACCAGTGCCCCCCCCACTGGCAGACCACAAGTTCATGAGTCTTGCAGCATGAAAATATCCAATCGCAGTATAAAGGAGGAAAGCATTAAGAAAGTCCCAAGATTGTTCTGATGTAATTTCCTCAAGGACAATTCAACATTTTCAAGAAATAAAACACTACATTTACAGCCATACAATAGCCATCAGATGACAACTAATTGGAATCTTATCATACAGATTAAAGCCTTTTTTCTCAGAGAGGGCTGGATGAACTGCATGATTGTGTAGTCCTGTTTTAAGCCCCTCCCATCTATTCCGCATGATAATCATGGCAAATTAAAATCAGTTGAATTGGCATTTAACTAGAGCTGTGCCAAATCCTAGCATAACAGCTCCATTCAGTGAAGAACTGATGCAATCTTTTAAATTGCCGGACAGTCTTCGATCTTCCACTGTAGAGCCATGAGTTACAGTGTTGTAAAGATGTGGAAAGCAAACTTACCCTAACCCAAGTACACATCCACCAGGGTTACAACTTGAATCATCCACAAAAGCAACATCACTAGCCATCTTTATGTTGGTTTGCTATTGTAATTTGTGATTGTGGACCTTCGCAGAAAAAGTGTCATATTTCATTGCTGCAGCAATAAAAGTGGTTTGCATTACTGTGAGCTTGGTGTTAATGATGAATAAGTTCCTTTTTCTGTAATGGTCAGGCAAGCAGATTCTTCACCGATTCAGTTCTAAGTTCATGCCCTGGTACACAGATCTGGATGACGGCAACTTTCCAAAACTTGCTCACGTCACTCCCCTCCACATTTCACTTTACTGGCTGCCAGTTATGTAAAATGGCCCTTTAAAAAAAAACTGAATGGGTAGAGTGGAATTACCACTTTGAAAATAAGTCTCCATTGCAAATATTCATTATGATCTCAGCAAATATAAGGATAAGGATTTCCATGCAACAGTTGGCAGTTAAGGAAGAGAATTGGCTTTTGTTGCAACTAAGAATCACACAAGAGTAGGGGAATGGGGAATGTTCAGGCAGTGCCTTTGTGTTGATAAGTTACCGGCTTTCTCAGACTTCTCCTTCTGCTCCTGCAGCTCGTCCCTCTGCGCTGCCACTTGCTGGATCCGTGAGCGCAGCTGTGCAATCTCCTCCTCCTTCATCTCCAGTGTCTCGTGCATCTGCCGCTTGGTCTCAGCAATCACCATGCCCTGCACAAGGGGAGCATCGGAGTGCTGAGCTGCTTAGCACTGGGAAATGCTCTTTTTACAGGTTAATGATAGCCGAATCCAGCTAAAGCGTGAAACGAGTCCAGCTAAAGCATTAGCCGAGCCCAGCTGTAGCGCTAGCCGAGTCAAGGTAATGCGCTAGCCAAGTCCAGCTAAAGCAGGAGCCAAGTCCAGCTAATGCCGCAGTCCTTGGCAAATTCCAGGGAACAGAAAACCAGTGGTGACTGTGCCAATGCTGAATGTGCTTGGAAGTCATGTAGGGTGAAAGCAGCATGCATGGAGGAAGGATGCATTAGTGACTCCTCTAAGTGACTGATCTGCCTGCTCGAGCCACATGTGAAGTGCAGAGTGACTTAATGGCTCAGCCAGGAGGCTGAGGGCAAACCAGTGGGTGGCTGCATGGAAGTGCTAAATGCATGCGCTAGCCTGTGCTCTCCCAAACTTGCAAAGAATACTGTAGTGATTGGATTTCCCTATAAAAATAATTTGGTATGAAAAACAGGAGGAAAGAAAAATGGGGGTCTTTTTTTATGAGAATAAAATAAGGCCTTACTGGACCAATTGCATAACTAAAATCAGTCTACCAGCCAGCTGATTTGGTTTAACACCAATACCAAAGAGTGGCCATTCCCCATTGAACAGCAGGGCAGACAGGCAGTGGAGACATCTGAGAATATCTCCACATTCCAGAGCCTGCAGTTCATGGCCCATTATCTCCAGGGGTCAAAGGTTAAACACCGATGATCTACACCCTCTTTCAAGCTGAGTGTCTGTTTTCTACATCTATCTACACTTACACAGCGCCTTAAATATTATACTTAAACTCTGTGATCTTTGAACACATATCCGTACGGTGCTGAAGACAGAATATAAATCTTGTGGAAGAAACTGATAAAGGCGGTTGAGCTTCCATGTGGCTCCTAGTGGCGGTCAAACCGCTCATATATACTAGGTGAAAAATCCCTATATATATATATATATATGATAATTTTGCCTACATGTCTGAAAAACTGCACATCCTAACAGCCTTCTACTTTCTAAGGGGTTGTAACATGATATAATTTAACTTAATCAGATATTTGAAAAATGTATAATTGTATTCATTATATTACGCATTAGATGAAGATTCATTTTAAATACTGATTGATAGCTAACCATGAAAGTACCCACGTCACTGTGCTTGCTACAAGCACAAACTCAAGTGGCATCATGGCTACTTGCCTCGCTGTCACAACACTCACCATAACACCTGAGAAAGTTGTATTTTATTTCATGGGCAGTTGCTTGACATAATTTAACTGGGACAATGCACATTGATGAACATTTCAGTTTTCAAATTGGAGTTACTTGGCACCAGAGTTAGTTACTTGTCTAGCTTACTTTGGCTATCTGTAATCCCTGTAACTATTAGCTAAAACAGAAACTGCTGGTTAAGTTTATCATGGACAAACTACCTTTTAAACTATATTTTGTAATTGTAAGTAATTGTAACATAATTTCATAGCCAAGTAGCATAATAATGTTATACTAATATTAGCTCAGTTAGCGCAGTCAAGAAAAAAAGTGAGAAATTCAGTGGAAAAAAAGAAATAAAACAAAAGCACTGAAACTGTTTATTAAGTTTTTTTTTTTACTGGCCATGGGCAAGTGGTTAAGCATTACTGTTTAATCCTGTAGGTTTAAGCACATCATAAACCTAGTTTGTAACAGTTCTCATCACAAATGCAGGCTTAGCCTTACAGCCTAGACACGGCTGTTTGAACCTTGAGTGGTGTCCCCTTTGTCGGCTATGAACAGCAGTTCACAACAGTGGAACAGAGCTTGCATCATCCAGACAGGGTGGCTTTTTCCAACCAGGTTTTATCAGATTACCACAGTATGGGCGTCCAGTATTTATGCCAGGCACCTACAGGCTATCACTGATCAATGCAGACAAAACTCTGCTGTAATCAATGAAAGCTCTCCTGGAGTATGCTGTGTGCTTGCAGTATTGAAAATAGTCACAGTTCCTGAGTGAGTAACATCAGAGTGAGTACTGAAGATATTTCTAAAATAAATAAAGAACACATGTGTGGTGCATTGTCTAAATTTATGGGAAAAAGCAGAACATTTTGTAAATTCTCTGGCTGGACTGATGAATTCTAAGAAATGTCAGTTAACTGACCTCAGAAAAAGTCAAGTCGGCAGTTAATGCATCCTCCCTCTGTCTTCATTAGCACACTCACCTTATCTTGCTCCAGCTGCTCGATGAGGTTTTTGGCATCGCGAAGCTGTGTGATGAGCTTCGTTTTCTCTGTAGTGTGAAGCTCCTGAGAACAGACAGACACAGCCAGACAGGCCAAATAGTCAAAACTCCAACTGCCAAACTTCTCAGCAACACTGTTCACTCAGAACTTCTCAAAACACTATTACATCTTCTCAACAGCACTGTTCACTCTCACAACTTCTGAACACAGTTCACTGTCACAGCTTACATCAACCATCAGAATGGAGAAGAGCATCTCTGAACACACAATGCGGCAATCCTCTAAGTGGATAAGTCTAGTAATTCCTAACAAAGTGCTAACTGAGTGTAAGTCGAAATTCCCTAGTAGGTGGTGGAGTGAGTTATACACCAGCCTAGAACATCACTTCTCATAAATACAATGTGCTCATATTTTACTTCTTATAGACCATAACAGCAGCACAAACAGTCCCTTAGCATCATAGGATCAAAAACACTACACTGCCCTCTTGTGCAGCAAGCAGTCACTGCAGGTGTATGAATTACGTCAACCACAAGCCTAAACCTCTAACCAACAAAGAAGGTTTACTTGTGATCCCAAAACCATGGTGCAAAGCCAAATTAAAGACAACGCATAGAGCCAAAGCTGCTGTGTAAACAAGGCTGATGTGCATAGAAAAAGCTTGTGAGCTATACCACAAAACAGTAAAAACTTCCAGTTCACAGGAAAGCGTTTCCCTGTCACAGGAATGCAGCTGGATACAAAAATATTCCCATACATGTTCCTGTTATACAGTGGTGTGAAAAAGTGTTTGCCCCCTTCCTGATTTCTTATTTTTTTGCATGTTCGTCACACTTAAATGTTTCAGATCATCAAACAAATTTAAATATTAGTCAAAGACAAAACAAGTAAACACAAAATGCAGTTTTTAAATGAAGGTTTTTATTATTAAGGGAGAAAAAAAATCCAAACCTACATGGCCCTGTGTGAAAAAGTGATTGCGCCCCCCCCCCTATTAAAACATAACTTAACTGTGGTTTATCAAACCTGAGTTCAATTTCTCTAGCCACACCCAGGCCTGATTACTGCCACACCTGTTCTCAATCAAGAAATCACTTAAATAGGACCTGCCTGACGTGAAGTAGACCAAATGATCCTCAAAAGCTAGACATCATGCCGAGATCTAAAGAAATTCAGGAACAAATGAGAAAGAAAGTAATCGAGATTTATCAGTCTGGAAAAGGTTATAAAGCCATTTCTAAAGCTTTGGGACTCCAGCGAACCACAGTGAGAGCCATTATCCACAAATGGCGAAAACGTGGAACAGTGGTGAACCTTCCCAGGAGTGGCCGGCCGACCAAAATTACCCCAAGAGCGCAGCAACGACTCATCCAAGAGGTCACAAAAGACCCCACAACAACATCCAAAGAACTGCAGGCCTCACTTGCCTCAGTTAAGGTCAGTGTTCATGACTCCACCAAAAGAAAGAGACTGGGCAAAAATTCCAAGTTCCAAGATGAAAACCACTGCTGAGCAAAAAGAACATTAAGGCTCGTCTCAATTTTGCCAGAAAACATCTTGATGTTCCCCAAGACTTTTGGGAAAATACTCTGTGGTCTGACGAGACAAAAGTTGAACTTTTTGGAAGGTGTGTGTCCTATTACATCTGGCGTAAAAGTAACACCGCATTTCAGAAAAAGAACATCATACCAACAGTAAAATATGGTGGTGGTAGTGTTATGGTCTGGGGCTGTTTTGCTGCTTCAGGACCTGGAAGACTTGCTGTGATAAATGGAACCATGAATTCTGCTGTCTACCAAAAAATCCTGAAGGAGAATGTCCGGCCATCTTTACGTGACCTCAAGCTGAAACGAACTTGGGTTCTGCAGCAGGACAATGATCCAAAACACACCAGCAAGTCCACCTCTGAATGGCTGAAGAAAAACAAAATGAAGACTTTGGAGTGGCCTAGTCAAAGTCCTGACCTGAATCCTATTGAGATGCTGTGGCATGACCTTAAAAAGGCGGTTCATGCTCGAAAACCCTCCAATGTGGCTGAATTACAACAATTCTGCAAAGATGAGTGGTCCAAAATTCCTCCACAGCGCTGTAAGAGACTCATTGCAAGTTATCGCAAACACTTGATTGCAGTTGTTGCTGCTAAGGGTGGCCCAACCAGTTATTAGGTTTAGGGCGCAATCACTTTTTCACACAGGGCCATGTAGGTTTGGATTTTTTTTCTCCCTTAATAATAAAAACCTTCATTTAAAAACTGCATTTTGTGTTTACTTGTGTTGTCTTTGACTAATATTTAAATGTGTTTGATGATCTGAAACATTTAAGTGTGACAAACATGCAAAAAAAAATAAAGAAATCAGGAAGGGGGCAAACACTTTTTCACACCACTGTACATAAATCTTATATTTCTAAACATAGGCCTAGTCCTGTTTTGCATAGAGCTTGCATGTTTTCTACAGTTATTCAAGCTACCGTATTGAGCATTTGCTCCAGGAATACAAAATAAGGAGACAATGAGATCCCATTCCCAAATTTTCTTCTGAGAGAATGAAACAAGATTAGTGTTCTTTTCTGAAAGAACAATTTTCACATCATTAATTTAATATTTTGTTGCATGTGTCATCTGACGCACAGCTAGATCTCACATTCCCATGCTTGTGTAATACATTTTACAGAACAACATATGAACAGTAATACCTTTGAATATGCATTACTGCAATATTCCTCACTTAAATAAAACTATACAAGGATTATCCTGTACAGTGTATATAATGTACTGTATACATTTCACAAATGAACCACAGAGACAACTGAGGAGGCTCCTATGGCCATTTCCTCATAAGACATTTATGATGCAAACCTAAAATGTCAAACAAACATCCATTCCACAGAAAGATTCTTAGTAGGAAATTTCAGGAAAATCTGGAAAACACATCACACTATGGTGCATGGAATAGCTCCATGTAGCCTGTAGTTAAATGCATCGATGCACAATTGGCGATTGCATCGCCCAGAGTATGGGAGTGTTCAGTCAGTCAAGTGTTTGCATTTTAGTGGTCTCTAGCAACCCCTGCTGGTCGATCGGGTACCCATGGACTGCATGCAAACCCGCATATGAAATGCCTACCTCCGACAAACAGGCTGATTTAAACCACAGGTTTTTGGAAAAACTGTGGTTGTCTACATCCTCCAAAATCAGCAGTGGGGATTGCACATGAATGGATGTAGGCGCAAGTGCAACAGTGGGTGGGAATGGGATAAGTTCAGTCCCTATATTACATATACATTTACATTTTAGTCATTTGGCAGACGCTTTTAATCCAAAGCGATTTACAAGTGCATAGGTTCTTCCACAAGTGAAAGCACCACATCCATAACTAGTGCTGTTCTAAACATAGTCACAAGTGCAATTCTATTTTTATTTTTTTGGGTTAGACAAGAGGGATAGGGATAACGGAAAGCAGGGGGGGGGGGGTCAGGAGGTAGAACTAAGGTACAGTTTGAAAAGGTGTGTTTTTAGTCTGCGTCGAAATAGGGGGAGGGATTCTGTTGTCCTGACAGTGGTAGGCAAGTCATTCCACCACTGAGGAACCAGAACGGAAAACAGGCGTGAACGTGCAGCTCGACCGCCAGGTGCTCATAGTGAGGGAACCATAAGGCGACCAGACCTGGCAGACCAGAGTGGTCTAGCTGGGGAGTAGGGAGTGATTAAGGATTGGATGTAAGGTGGGGCAGTCACCTTAGCAGCCTGAAATGCCAACACTAGGGCCTTGAATCGGCTGCGTGCGGCAATAGGAAGCCAGTGGAGGCCAATGAGGAGTGGGGTGACTGGTGATCAGGCCGGCTGCAGCATATTTTAAGCAAATACACAGACCATGGAGACTACAGTTTCCCTGTGATTGCATCTCCAGTAGTGATTCAGGGGAAAAAAGGCACATTTAGTGTAAAAAAAAAAAAGAAAACAGAATATCTCTCTCAGAAATAAAGTCGCTGTTCCCCAAAACAGCAGAAACTGATGGGAGCAGATGGACTTTTATGTGCTGTCTCTAATGTGGTGGGTCCTGCAAGCTTTCACACATTAGGAAAGTTCACCACCTTTTAACCTCTCCTCTTCCTGCCATCCATCAACCCGAGAATCGTCTGGCCCCCACCACTGTACCGTCTCTACCAGCCTGTTCACATAACCATACAGTCTTGCACACAGGTGGCCTGTTCACACACAATCATACAGTCTCTCAGACAGGTGGCCTGTTCACACACAATCATACAGTCTCGCAGACAGGTGACCTGTTCACACACAATCATACAGTCTCGCAGACAGGTGGCCTGTTCACACACAATCATACAGTCTCGCATACAGGTGGCCTGTTCACACAAAATCATAGTCTCGCAGACAGGCCGCCTGTTCCCACATATAAACAGCATTGAACATACATTCTAATGTGACTAACACTCAAGCTTCACCATAAAACAAATTAAATGTGCATATTCCAATTTGAACCGCACTCAAGCTTCATTGTGAAACATTCAATCTGAAATAAAACAGTACTTTGTCATAACTGTAAAACATTCATAAAATGACACTCAGTGACAACTTTATTCAAGCAAATATCTAATTAGCCAATTATGTGGCAGCAATCAATGCAGGCATTGTAAAGAGGTTCAGTTGTTTTGCAGACCAAACATCAGAATGGGGAAGAAATGTGATCTAAGTGACCTTGACTATGGAATGATTGTGGGTGCTAAACGGGGTGGTTTGAGTATGTCAGAAACTGGGATATCCAACAGTCTATTGTTTGCCCCCAACAAAAAAATGAAAGTTTTGAGCGGCAGTTCTGTGTGCCAAAAAGGCCTCATAAATGAGAGAGGTCAGAGAACAACAACCTGGTTTCAGTGAAAGGGTTAGGGTTAGGGATAGATACGAGATTCACTAAATATTCTGGTGTTTGTAGATTTATCTCTGAGCTTAATCTAGTAGAAAACACAATGATCCACTCACTCCGACCCACGTATACAAACGGGTTTGTCTAAATTAGGGCTGCAATGATTAGTCCATGTAATTTTGTCGATTTGCATATTCATAACCGACACATCGTATTGTTTTGAACATGTCAGAAAAACCCAGCTGAGAGTGTGGGAGAGAGTTCATTCAAAAACCCCAAGCATCCAAAGTTTGGGAATTCTTTAAGCAAAAACCTAATAATATGGTGCTTTGCACACTGTGCAAACCCAAAACGGCAGATCACAGCAGCACAACGGCCAACACTGTAATCCAGAAAGCATCCAGGAGCTGTGATATAGCTGTGATGCTAGGTTATCTAGCTTGCTATTGTTATGTATATGTAGCTTTGTAACGTTGTCAACATTGCCATTAATGTAATGTAATTGCTATTCTCAGACATGTCACTGAATGAGCTGTATTGATTGCATAGTGTGTTGATTGTGTGATTTTAGTGAAATTAACCTAAAACCCCATGCATGTCTGAAATCTAGCGAGAGCTCTAGTTCAGCCATGATAACTGTTGGAATTGGATGAGACTGTTGGAATTGTTATAACGCCACAGTTACACTAATGTTACAAAGCCTTATTTCCACTTCATGACGGTTCCAGCCACTTCATAACGTTATGCATACTGATAGCAATATTAGGCTACTGTGACCACGGTTTTACATTACATTAATGGCATCAGCAATCAAGCGACTTGTAAGGCAACATCAGCAGCTGTTATAATTCTCAATGTAAATATGGATATCCCATTTCAAAGCAGCCATAAAAAAACTTGTCTAAATGAACCAGTTGTAAGGCTGGTTTCATAACGTCCCTGATTTTACTTATGTAGTAGTATTTGCAGTATTTGTGAATACAGACGTTCAGTCATAACATGCGCAACATGTGTAATCTAACTTGTGCGCAATGAATGAGTCACATTCAAAATATAAATAACTTCTCTTAATATATGTTCATCAAACAAATTTGAATTCCAATGTTTCCATGTCGGCGGCACGGATGGTGCAGTGGGTAGCACTGCCGCCTCACAGCAAGGAGGTCCTGGGTTCGAATCCCCGTCGGCCGGGGCCTCTCTGTGCGGAGTTTGCATGTTCTCCCCGTGTCTGCGTGGGTTTCCTCCGGGTACTCCGGTTTCCTCCCACAGTCCAAAGACATGCACGTTAGGCCGATTGGAGAGTCTAAATTGCCCGTAGGCATGAGTGTGTGAGTGAATAGTGCGTGTGCCCTGTGATGGACTGGCGACCTGTCCAGGGTGTATTCCTGCCTTTCGCCCAATGTATGCTGGGATCGGCTCCAGCCCCCCTGCGACCCTGATCAGGATAAGCGGGTTCAGATAATGGATGGATGGATGGGATGTTTCCATGTCCAAGTCCAATGTTTACCATCACCCTAATAAACAAGTAGCCAACACACGTAGCCAACACAAATACAAGCATCTGCAAGTAATCTGTAATCATAGTGCAGCTCCTCCATCGGATATGTTTTTCAGCATGTAGCTACAGGCATAGATAAATTGTATATAATAAAAAACAATGTCATAGTAACTGGTGGGTGTTATATTACTTCAAGATAATAAAGTAGCTATAGTCAATACATTAAAAGCAGTAAGACATGGCACGTAGGTGACTCGCCCTACTAGTATACTATAATATGTATCTACACTACACAGCAATTATGGGCATAAATAAACTTCATGGCTTAATATAAAATCTAATTGTAATTTTTTTAGTCTTTAAAATTGTGCAACTGCAAACTAATTGTGACATTTACTGCTACTTTTTTCTCGCACTTTCTCCTAGTAAAAAACAAATCCATGTGGATGATTTGAGCTCTTTACTTTAAGATGGTCAACTGTTGGCCTTGAGCAGGTGGTGTCAGAGATGCAACTACCTATGTGATCTAAGGATATTAGTATCGCACTTCAAAAACATGCAAATTGAATCAAGTAAATTAATCTTTTAGATTAATCGATTAATCGATAAAATAATCAAAAGATTAACCAATAACAAAATAATCGTTAGTTGCAGCCCTAGTCTAAATGCATTGTGGGTAGTGCAATGGCTGACCTTTGTCTTCTCCAGCTCCTGGAGCCGCTCCTGCAGCTGGTTGTGAAGCGTCTCGTTCTCACTGCTCAGCTGGGTGCTGCGCTCCTTGTGTGTGTGCAGGAGCTCCTTGCACTTCTGTAAGAGATTCTCCTGCCTCCTCACACGTTGCTGCAGGGCCTCATTCTTCTTTGCAGGGTCAGTGTCTCCCTCTGTGGCCAAAGAGGGAAAAGCAACATGTTTAAAATTCCATTTATTAATTAATTTAATAAATGGAAGAAAAAAAAATCACAGTGCAGACTGCTTTTTTTCATTTATACCACAACATACAGTGCAGTCCATAGGTATTTGGACAGTGATGCACTGTTTTGTTGTTTCCGCTCAGTACTCCTGCTCATTGAATTTGAAATAAAACAATGACTATGAAGTTAAAGTGCATTTTTATATCCAAATTGGTCAAACAGTGTAGGAATTGTAGCCATTTTTAGTCCCCCCCCCCCGAATTATAGGTAAACAAAATAATTGGACAATTAGCTGCTCAAATGTTTCTTGGACAGGTGTGTTCAGTTTCATCTTTAGTTCATGCATAAAAGAGCTAGCCAAAGGTCTAGTGTTGATTCTAGGAGTGCCATATCCTGTTAGTTTGGCGGAGTACAGAGCAAAAATGACAAAAATGTATCACTGTCCAAATACTTACTGACTGCACCTTATTAACCAGGCGTACCCTCATTCAGAACAGTTGTCTCGCTGCTCATGTTTTTGGAGGGGCTTTGTGCTGTAGACTCTGCCTCCTGAGATCCCTGTGCAGGGGCAATCTCCACCTCCTGCGCCTCCTGCGTGGGAGCAGACTCGGAAGAGACTCCCCCTCCAGGAATTCTCTGGACCCGCTTCTTCATCAGGGCTACCTGTGGAAGCAACACCAGGCCAAAAGGGAAGAAAGTGTCAGAGCACACTGGGGCAGCCTGTAGCATAGTGGCTAAGGTACATGACTGGGACCCCGAAAGATTTTTGGTTCAAGTCCCGGTGTAGCCACAATGAAATCTGCACAGCTGTTGGGCCCTTGAGCAAGGCCCTTAACCAAACATTTCTCCCGGGACAATTGTCCCATGCTTAGTCTCATCAACCGTAAGTTGCTTCGGATAAAAACATCAGCTAAAAAACTAATGTAATGCAATGTACGCTTACCAGTAACTCTTAACAATTGTCTCATGCACCCTGCTGTACTCTCCACATTGTACAGCTGTACAATAATTCAAGCTCATTTGCCACAGCCAATGGTGTGGAGGCATTTATGTGTGTTTAGTTAAACCTATATTTGTCTCAACCTGTAAGTTACAGTTGCATCGTTTGTGGTAGACTATCATATCTTAGTTATATAGCCAGCTAGTTACATAGCCAAATAAGTCATAATTCAGTTGGTTAGCTAAAGTGTAGTACACTAAAGTCATTTCATAAAGTCACCCGTTAGGCAAACATTTTTTTACTAGAACACTACGAAAAGATGGCAAGCTCTGTCGCATTTATCACTGTCAGCTTTCCAAAACAGTGCATGAGAACATCAAACCATATAATAATGCTTAAGCATTATGGAACGAGAACCCATGGTATATCGTGGATATTGGCACAGCTAGCGGGGTGGTTAGGCACGATGCGAAACGGAGTGCCATTACACCCCCTAGCTGTGCCAATATCCATGATATACCACGGTTTCCTGTTCCAGAACGCTTTCATACAAAAGTTACTACATTTATCTTTAAGATTTTCACAAAAGAAAGACAAGACAGATTTTAAATGAATGTATTTTTCATCAAACTATGTTTTATAGTAAATGTATTCTTCCGCTGAACAGTAGTTTATTGTTTGCTAAGCAACGGTACTAACCTTAGCTACGAGCAATAATGTATCCCAACTGCACTAACGTTAGCTAGCTAGCATACTAGCTATCCGAGGATGTTGCATAAGTTGTATTTTACGGATATTGGCACGGCTAGAACGCAAACTGACCAATAGAGACAATGGACCGGATCTATCCGCTGTATAATTTATATTATGCGTTATATTCCCAGACTGGCAAGGATAAGTGAGGGTGTTTGTTGTTACAATGCAGAAGAAAATACTTGAACTAAACAATGCTAAACAATGATTACAGAGATAAACTCAAAATGCTGAAAAATACATGTGAAAAATACCGTACTTTATTAATGTTTCAATGGAACCAACCAAAATCAAACATTCATTTAATATTAACCTTGATTAAGCTTTCACCGAAATCAATGTTCCATAATTATTGGCACCTCTGATATTACTTAGTTTATTACTTGGTGCACCCACCTCAATGATAAGCATGGAGCGTATTCCTGTAATGCTTGCAAGGTTAAAGAACACATTTGGAGGACCATTCCTCTATGCAGATCTTTGCAAGATCCTACACATTCTTGGGTTTGTGCGTATCAACTGCCCTTTTCATTTCAGCCAACAGGTTTTTTTTTTATTATTGCTTTTCAATAAAGACACAGTAGAACCTCCAAGATATTAAGGCATAAGGAATGAAGGTTGTTCAGAACTGAAGTGTGGTAACTCCTATTTAAATAATGCACAGGAACTGGAACTTATCCTGTTACCTTATTTTTAAATAGGCTACTTTCCTTTCCGTTATGAATCTCTCACCTGTGTTTGTAACACAGTGTAATGAATCTCTCAATGTGTCTGTAACACTTTGTAGTGAATCTCTCACTTGTGTCCATAACTATTTGTTATGAATCTCTGACCTGTGTCTGCAACACTGTGATCATCTGGTCCTTCTCCTCCAGGGCTGCATCAAACTCCTCCTGCAGGTGCTTCTTTGCTTGTTGGTCCATCTGCAGTTCCTGACAAACGACAACACAAAAAGACACTTTAACACACGACAACACACAAACACACTCCTCACGCCATCAACACAATACAAGAGCTCTGTTTATGACCACAAGTAACTATGGCAGTATATTTGGAAAGTGGGTTTAAAGTACTCTCTCACAAGCAGATACACACCTCTCTCAGCTCTCCAATTCTTCGCAATGCTTTATCTTGGCTTTGACTCAGAATGACCTGGGAGAGAAAACCCAAAATAATTAAACATTTATCAACCATTTACCTCCATACATCCCGTCAAGCCAAGTGCTTTGCATCTCTATAAATCTCAAATCCATTTACAGTATATTTGAAAGATACCATGCATTAAAATTTAATTGCACTTAAGTCCATCCAACTTATACCAAGTCACAATTAGGTCACCTCTTTCAAGTGGGAACTACAAACAGTGGGATCAAGAATTATTAGCACCCTTAATAAAAATGGAGAAAATATAATAAAAATAATAAAAAAAACATGGATAATCATCTTTATTTTATGTTCAAACATACAGGAAAACAATATACTTTTATCTCAATGCATACACTCTGTGAGGACTTTACTAGGTATTTATTAGACATATTTTTTCAACTTAATGGTTGTTCTTCTGCTGCTGTAACCTATGCACTGAGGTTTGACACGTTGGGTGTTCAGAGCTGCTATTCGTTGCTCTTCTTTTTTGATGTACAGAAATGGTATCAAGGATTGTTAAAATATGCCTTTCATTGTCTGTGGAGAGGTGAGGGTGTGGCGAGGGGAGAGGCTGGAGCTTTATTGCCATGCTTTGCAAATAAGAGGCTGATAAGCATCTAAACTACTGTTCTTGCTAGGGTAGTCTTTTTAACAGTATGGTATCGGCATTTTGCGGCTTTATTCTGTTGCAGTTAAAATTATTATAGAAATACGAACGCAAAGAGCCACGGTGGGGCGTGGCTGAAGTAATGGACCTAGATAGCAACATCAGTTTGTTGCAGTTGTACACCAAAGACCAGGGTTCGATTCCCGGTCCTGCCAAACTGAGTGGCCGGTTCACATGGAGCGGCATAATGGACTCGCCGCTCCAAGGCCGGGGAGAGAACTCAGCAAAGGGATTTAGTGAGACTGCCGCATACAACAGCACCCTGGGTGCCTCAGAATCACAATCACAGCTTGGAGAAGGCGTGTCGTTTTCAGGTTCACCAGAACCCGAGCACCGCCAGTAGGTAGCCCTAGCTAACACATGGGTAATTGGAATAGATAGGGTACAATTGGCTACTAAATTGGGAAAAAAACTAACAAAAATATGTATATAAATACAAACGTAAAATTAATTTGGACACCAACGACTCAACCACAAGCGGACAACATTTATAGGGTTAAATAAGATACCGCCCCTAGCGTTCTCAAGAAGTATTTATACAAATTGGATGAAAAGTATTCTTTTTTTCACATACAAAAAACATCCTAATGTCAATTCATTTTAAAGGACTTTTTTAAATGCCATTCATTTCTCCCATAGGCCATTTAATTTCTTGATCTGGAAGTCTCAGAAATGCTAATGATGCTAATGCTAATGCCACCCTTCGTGGAGAAGTGATTCTGTGGCATTCAAAAATCTCTTATTGACAGGTGGCTACAGTGAAGTGCACCCACAGTGAGAATGACTCAGAGGCAGTGTACATAGGTAAATTACCTGAGTTTTCTCTTTTTCTCTCTGTACTGTCCGATAAGCAGTGACCAGCTGTGGAGGTAGGTAGAGAGGAAGAAGAGAGAAGTTTGAGTCATTTACACACAAAAGCATACACACACACACGCACACACAAAAAACACTCATACACTTCTGAGCATTTCCTAGAAAGATCAGCTTGTCTCAGATATTCACCTCTGAGTACTTCCCACGGTAATTCCCCAAGCTCCTCTCCACCTGGTGCAGTCGATGCAGAAGCTGTTCCTTCGACAGAGTGTCCATGCTGCTAGGCAGATCCTCCGCTTCGCTCTCGATGTCTGATGGGGGGTCGTAGGCAGGAGTTCCCGGAGACTCGTTTTCCCCCAGGTGAGTGAGTGATTCCCGGGAAGAGCTGCGGGTGAGGTTCTCCCGGGAAGAGGCACGGAATAGCCCTTCCCCTCGCACGGGAGAGCGGAACAGAGACTCCATGGAAGGCACCTTCAGCTGCAGCTTCTGAGCAAAAGACTGGAGAAGGAGAAGGAGGCATAAGGAAATGGCAAAGACAGATTAGCTCCCTGCTCAAGGCCAAGGTTTATGGACTCGACCAAGACGGGCAGACTTGCCTGGGGCGAAGCATTTTCATTGCCATTCACGTTTCCTCCGAGTTTGGGCGATGCGGTGATGCTTTTAGTGGCGTTCTACAGGAGAAAAAAAAAAAAAAAGACATAAAAAACGAACAGTCGGGGTTTCTAGGTGGGGCTGGTTAGTCACCCACAGACATGGCCTCCTGCGCCCAAACGCCATTTGGGGGGTGAAATTAGTACTGCGTGACAGACCAACGGGCACTTGGACGACCTCAGGCACCCTCATGCAACTGGGAAAGAACGGAGGGGTTAAAGACTACACAGACATTGTTTCCACTACACAGCCATCAGGTAAAACACAAGCAATCCAAACAAGTCCATTAGTAGAGCAAGTTACTGAAGACAGAGCAGCTAGCATCAGGAGTCTAAAGCTACTTTAGCATGGCCCTGCTGCAAGTATGAATGGCCAAACAACTGGTCCACTATTAATGGAGGAGCCTGGAGTGAGTTTGTAGGTATTATTAGGAACTTTTCTGAGGGGAATTAGTGAACTCTCACAGGTGTAGAGCTAGGGTTTGCCTCTCCCAGGATTCACAGGCCTGTGAATGATGACCACAGTGGGACCTGCTGCAGACCGTCTGCCCACCATCAACCACAACCTTAACCTTAACTGTGTGACTGTGCAACTACAGCTCATTTACTGTGCCTTGTAAAGAAAAACATATTAGGTACATCACTAGCAAGTTAAATATTTAAACAGTCAAAATAATTTTTTTTCTAGGTTTGAACTTACGGCCTGTTGCTACACGCTGTAGTATAATGAACCATAATAAGGACCTGGAGTGAAATGGATTAAACTGCAAAACTTTTCTCAGATTTTTTCAAGGTATTAAACGCATTTCATTGTGAAGAATTTGTAACTCATAGCACCCCATGCTGCACTAGTCCAGAAGGCCCTGTTACATGAAGCATTAGTGTAGCATTACACATAATAGTTTAAGTACAAATTCATTTTTCAGCTTAACTGCTCAGGCTTAAAAACGCCTTTCCAGGCTGAAGAGAGGTCTACTTCCCTTTCCATCATCCTCCTTGGATATGGACTGATAACATCAACAAACGGTGTAATTATTTTCTAGTTCAGGTATATTTGGTCAAATGACCATATGGCTGTGTATGATGGGGGTAGAACGTTCAGCAGGACTCTGAGTGGGGGGTGTGGCTATGAACTGGATTATGGGGTGGAGTTTAAAGCAGGACTGCATGGGGGACATGTCTATGAGCTGGATGAAGCAGGGAGTATGTTCATCATATGGAGGATTATCTTTTTGGAGCAGCAAATCCTTCTGCTGGCCAATACTTCCCTTGAAATATGACCAGACTGAAAGAAGGTGGATGGTCATGTATGTGGAAGCTCCATTTGTACCTAAAAAGTAGCCTTTTCCAGGCAGCATAATACCACAAGGGCAGTGTAGGAGAGTCAAGTACAGTGCTCATCAATAACGGGATAACCGCACTTCAGCTACATTGACTACTTCTCAATAAAACTAGGGAATAACATAAAGCATATTGTGGATATATTTACTATGGTATATTCCCCAGGAAACCATGTACAGTGGCATATTCAACAGGCTATTCATTGAATCATCCTTTAGATGGCTAGGAATAAAACTGACTGAATTTACTGTGCTCTGTGTGAAGTCCCCATCTCCGCCCCAAACTAAACTCTGTCCCAAGTCTCCAGTTCTGCCCTAAAGTAGACTCTGCCCTACACTCCCAGTCCTGGTCCAAAATAAACTCGGTCCTACGTTCCCTGCTCTTCCCAAGCTGCAGCACACTCTGCCTCCCACCCTACATGTGGGTGAAGAGGCACTGCTCAACATTTCCACAAACTGTAACACAAAGGGAACCAAAAAATACATTCTACAGACTTTTTGGGGAGGAGTGGGACATTTCGGAGGCAGGGTTCTTGGGGAAGGGCAACTGAACAACCCAGGAACATCAACAAACTACATCCATTCCCTTGGAGATGCCAAACAATAAGGGTAAAAAAGAACCCAAACAAAGAGCAAAAGACATAAGCCATTCAGTACAGAACTATCTTCAAAAGAATACGGCCCGCTGCTCCGGGGATAGTGCAGGGTTAGAGGTGAGATGCCTTTGAGTCAGAGAGCCAGGGAGAAGATGGAGAGAAGGAGCACGTTGCAAGCAGGAAGTCTTCACTCTTTCTACAGAGGCCTCTTCTACGGCACCAAAGGCATCACTGGGAGGGGGGGGTGGGGGGTGGGGGGGGGGGCAGAGGGTTGTGAGGGGCGACTCACCGCACAGGCCACCTGGGCCCCTTTGGGTCTTTTGGAATGGTCCAGAGCAAAGATAGTGTACTCAGAGAGAAAAGCAGGCTCAGCTATCATCCCGGCTAACAGCTGACCCCATCAGTGCATTAAGAGGGATGAGGGGGAGGAGGAGACAGAGAGCAATGAGAATAAAATAAGATGACTGTTGATTCTGGAAATGAAACTGCACAAAAAAGATGCCAGCTAGATAGACTTTAGAAGACTTCAAAGAAAAATTAAACAGAAGAAAAGGAAAGAGGGGCACCCAATAGCAAGGCTGCATATTCACCCGTTTTAAATCACCCTCTGTGTTTGATGAGGACTGTGGGAACAAAACAAAGGACCGCAGACACTATATTCTATGGCTATTTTTGAGCCATTACATGAATTTAATGGAAAAGCTTTTTCATACTGTATGCGAATACTACACACAAATTATTGTTCCAAATCCACATAAAGGCATCCTCATAAAGCACAGAAATAATTACGCTAAATAAGTAACCATCACCAATTGATAAATTGATGGGTTCTAAACGGTTATATTACACTCTTTTTAAAAAATACAAATAAAATCTAAACAAGCAAACCAAAATGAACCTTAATTCCATGAATCATGTTTGGTGGGATGAACCAGACAGCCCTGCTAACTGCTCATACCAGTATAACAAAACACACTTCTTGGCTTTTCCATTTTTACAGCAGGCATTTTTTGCTGCTCAGCATTGATGTAAGTGGAGAGGTCCAAAAAGGTCAGCGTGCTCAGTCAGAATTATGATGCCTGATGTGCATCTTATCATGAGGCTTCTATGATACTGAAACAGACAGCAACCTGAGGAGGTTAGATACTGTACACTCTGGATAAGAGAACCTGCTAATATGCGAAGGGGCTGAATGTAATGTAATGTAATGATATGTAACACAACATAATGTAATGCAATGCAATTTATAGAGCGAATAATGTCATTTTTTGACTGATACATAATCCTAACACTAATGCACATTTTTATTAACTTGGCAGTGTGTGTAAAGGAACAGTTCCTGTAATGTGCACTTTAACTCAGTAGTGTATGCAAAATTATATTCACTGTAATGTACACTTTGATGAACTCAGCAGTGCAAGTGATGGACTAGTCACTGTAATGTACACTTTGATGAACTCAGCAGTGCAAGTGATGGACTAGTCACGGTAATGTACACTTCTGTTAGCTCAGCAGGGTGTGTAACTGAACAGCCACTGTACAGTGCATTCATGTAATGCAGCTTAGTGGTGTATGTGATGGTATGACCACTGTAATACACACCTTTATTAGGTCAGCAGTGTATGTGCAGGAATTGTCAGCGTAATACAGACCTTTGTGTTTTCTTTGAAAGGTCCCCTTAGTCTTTTTCCCCGTCCAATGGACTCTACTTTATATCACTGTTGTTATCATTGTTTTGCAGATCTTAGGAAAGTTAATACTGCACTTCTATTTGAAGCAATAAAATAAAATAAAAAGCACCTATTTGCCCCACAGAACTGTAAAGGTACTGCAGGGGGGGGGTTTTTCTCCATATTATAAAGCACGACGATATATGTTCATCACTTGCCCACTTCACTGTCCCTGACTTCCCATCCTCTTATAAGTGTTTCTATAATAGTCATATTGGTCAACTTTGAGGGCCCCTTTCTCAAAAATGGTTGGTCATTCGGGATTATCAAACCACATTCTGACACTCTCTCATATAGGCTATCCAGCGGCAATCTAAAAGGGTGATGTCAGAAAGTGATCGATTTCCAAAATAATGCCCCTAATGTCACACAGAATTATATTCATAATTCAATAAAGAGTTTATAAAGATGACATTCATATTTTAATAAATATTTTAATAGTTAACACTCATATCTCAGCCCCATAAAATGCACACATAATTACTGGTATAATGTAACCTTTATACATGTGTGGCACGTTGGCTCGATTTGCAGGAAGGAAGCTGGGCAATCCGAGGACCAGTAGGCACACTACATATCAAAACAGTTCAGGAGTTTAAACAGTTAAGAAGTGTAGCGCTTCTTTCCACCGTAGGCGGCTGAGACTGGTAACCCGTAGGAGAGGAGAGAGAAACCCGAGAGTGCCGAAAAGCTAAGCAAGTTGGGATTTTGGTTTATTATTTTTGGGTTCTGGGCAAAAAAAAAAACAATGTTCGGGCTTGGGCTCTCCCTCCCTCCAGCTTCAGCAGGTTAGAAATATAATGCCGGTGCAATCCGGAATTTCCTCATGTTCCTCATGTGTCCTGCTCTTCTAATCAGTATTGTATGTCATGATCCAGATGATTATATCACATAAAAAACATTTCAGGGCACCCTTGCCTTGCCTTCCGGGGACACTTAGCACACTGTAGCAGCAATAGGCAATGCTTAGACACCGCTCAGGATCTCAGACTGTGGCTCAAGAAAGTGTGACAGATTTGACACACCTCCTCTTGCTATTTAACTACTTGTCTCAAAGTTTATGTTATCCCCTGGCAAAGTATAGCATAAAGTAGAGAATGCAGATGATTTATTTGTCTTTTTTTTCGGAAGTATGTCGTCTATACCCACATTTCACCAGTAAAAGCGATAAGTTAAAGAAAGTTGCTGTTAAAATGAAACATAATCATTCTTCTACCCACATGTGATGGCTGCTAATCTATCAAGCCTGGGTTACGGTTTGTTCACTGAGGCAATCATGGTAAGAACAATGTCCTATAATATCAAAAATGGAAGAAGATTTACTACTGCTTATGCCAGCAAACATGATAGAACAGATTACATCACAAATTTGGATTTATCCATTGTGTTTGGTTTCCTCACCAGCGAAAAACAGAAACAATTTGCAAATCTGGAGTTTTGCATTTTGCTGGTATGGCAAGGGATGAGATTCAGACTGTGATTCCATGGTGAACCAATTTCATAGCAGGCTGGTATCCTGATTGCACAGGCATTCAGGCAGGTGAGCTTGGCCAAACTACAGCCTCTCTCTCTCTCTCCTGATCACAATGCTCCACAGGGTGCATTGTGATTAGGCTAGCACACAGTTAGCTTGGCTTTGCTTCAGAATTTGCCTCCCTCCAAGCCATCAAGACCAGGACATTAATTTTCTGAAACTTCCTAACGCAGGCCAGGTGCCTGGCAAGAGGGCTAAAGTACGCACTGCCACAAGCACCACAGGTATAATCAAACTCAACTACAAAAGCCGCTGGATGCAAGCAAACATTTGTGGGGAGTTGGAAAGAGGAATTTCCTTGGCTGGAGCACCACGACTGATTCAAATCAATCCTGCTGAATGAACAAAAACTGACTCTATTGAAGGGGTAAATGAATGAGTACATGATGGCTTGCAAATGCACCTTATCAAAAAGGTGACTCCCCTATAACATTATCAGCCTGTTAACATCTTGCTTTGCTGTGAACAAACATAAAAGGATGACATGAGAGATTTTGGTTTGTGTTTTTGGTTTGTGTTTTTTCTATGGGTTGTCAGGTCACATATTTTGCTAAATTGTCACTCCATGGCATTCTCTGCATATTGAAACTAGTCAAACATGCTTTGTTGTGAACAAACATAAGAGGATGACATGCCACCTGAGAGATTTTGGTTAAGGTGCAGCTTTTTTACCATTGGTAGTCAGGTCACATATTTTGATGGCTGCCAAAAGCCGTCTTATTGTAAATGGTCACCCTATAGGTGCTGAGAGATGTTCTTTAGTAAGTGCCCCTTTTTCCATAGGTATAGTCAAAGAACATAATTGGGAATTATTTTATTGTTGAACATGATTGTTTAGAGGATGATGCTGTGGGAAAAGGCTCATTCCTCCAATCAAAATGACGTAAAACACACTAATAGCCAACAGAAATTTGATGACAAATTATATATGTTTACATTTTAATGATTTAATGACGAATACAAGCAAGAAAATAATTAATTTTGTCATTTTCATGTTATCATTTTGTGCTAGCTCATGCAATAAATGTAAAGTTTGTAAGCCATGGACATTGTCATTATCATTGTTCTCAGAAAACTGCCTGCTTGTCATTTTATAGACTGTGAAAAGTTTGTGTTGTGTTGAGAACATCCTTTTTTAATAAGAAATTGAACCCTATTTACCTATTCATAACTTTGTTCAATGTCAATTTTAGTTAGAAATAGCCTTCAGTATGCTAATAATATTACAAATGATAGAATAGTAGAATAGTTGATGCCCATTCAAAAAACAAGCCTATGAACGAAGAATGAAAAATGGCCTGAAACATGCTTATATGGCGCTGTCCGGCTAAGCATTAGGTCAAGCAGCATACCTGCTCTACTTGCCTGAAGGGCAAATGCCTTTGAAGCCTTAGTGTCAACCCCTCTTTATGCTCAGTTGCTTTTTCAGTTGAATGGACCTGACTCTCTACGGATTACTGTAACGACTTAAGGGTACAGTAAAGTACTGAATCGTACTTCCACCAAGTTGTTGGGACCATTTAGAAAGCTTGGGTTACATCCAAAAATGTGGGCAGGTTCATCACCCAGAACTGCACTGCTTTCACCAGACACACAACAGTAGCCCTGGCAGACAAGCCTACATGAATTAGCATTGTCATTTACGCTTTAATATTGAAAAATTAGAATTTCTACATGACTAATTCAAAATGCACTTCAAAGCTTTCTGCGCAGTGGGTACAAGCATCACTACACAGGTCAATTAATAGCTGAGCAAATCCAAATTTCATCATCTTATTTTCAATCTGAACAATTTTCATTTCCGGCACGTGTATTGCTTTGTAATATCACATATTATAATTTACATGTTAAAAGAACATCTTTTAAGGTTTGCACACACCTAAACTAAAAATAACTAAACTAAAATAAAGGAGACCATTAGCAGATGAGGAGTGGTGGCAGTTACCTTCACCACTCTCTCAACATGACATCACCTGCCTGTCTGAGTTTCTGAAGTTACATCACAGCTTGTCCTGAGCTCCACGGCCCAGTGAGTTTAATTTCTAAAATGCAAATTAATTAATCGTAAAACACAAATGAACAAAGAGGGACTATAGTCGTACGCTGAAGGTACGAAAGCCCAAAATGCAAGCTGCTGGATCACTTTGGATTTGAAAGAAACGTACTGATTCCAGGTTAACATTTCTGTTGTCTTAGTTTAACTGGCAAGAAAAGAATAATGAAGCACAAAAGACTGAATTCATAACAGAGGAATCTCAGCCACTTTCACTGTATACTTAAACTACGGGTGGGACCTTTTACAATGTTCTCGAAATGATTTGTCCTTGAGCTAACTCAAGGTTTTTTTGGGTGTGCCTCAAGTTTTACAGCAGCAGACCTGCTTAATGGCATTGCAGAGCATTTTCGCTGGCTTTACTAACACCGAGACAGGCCAGGCTCTTTCCTCCTGGGTGTGTTTTGGCAGCAAAAAAGTATGCATTGCTTTGAAGGGAAATATAATTTTTAATCATATGAAAAACTCTCAAACATTAGATGTAAGTGCTTTTAAATGAATATCCATTACAGTATTAAATGTGAAAACAGCACAGCATTTTATGCCAAAAAATAACAAAACCACATAATGATGTTTTATCCTGCATTATTCTTCTAACAGTATTCCATGTTTTTTTTGAGTGAACAGACACAACCTGTCACTAGTCACTTGTTCACTTGAGTAAGCAGTCCCACCCCTAATTTCAACTCCATTCAGCTTGGAGTGAATGCCTTTATTTAATAAAAGGCGTAAAGACTATATTTATATCTGATTAAAAAAACATGCCTGCCAGAAAAGTCTAAGAAATAACAGTATTGCCCTTAGTGCAAAGTCGCTCACGGCAACAATTTCATTATCTTTGTAGCCTACAATGACAAAATATGAAAGCTGCAAAATTCATGGATTCAATTAGCAAGTGGAAACGTACACTTCTATCTAGGGATCCCCAATATATAATTTTTTATTCTTTGCTGTACCTGTTTTGAATGATGTCAATTTATTACTAACTGTACCAGTCCAGCGATGACAGAACCTATGTTACTCTAGGGCATGGCCCCTATCCAACCATTGTGGATTCTCTCGCTCTTAGTAAATTGGGTAATTCAGATTTATCAGATGATTCTGCAGAATAAAAACATGCAGCCATTTCCAGCAGTTACGCAGAGCAAGATTTTTTATTGCAGCCATAAACTAATAAACTGAATACCACAGTCAATGCTAGCTTTGCTAGCTTTAATCTAGCGCACCTGAGACAGCTGGAATAGGTCTGCCATTACTCTGAGAGAACAGGCATGCTAAAGAGGAGGGAGGAGAAACATGGCCTTAGCTCACCTCTCTGTCGCTTGTTGTTGCTGAGGCTTGGCCATCGTCTTGGCGCAAGGACGAGGCTCGACTGCGCTGGTCACCAGGGCCCGCCTGTAAAATTGACAACAATGCATCACATACCGGCTTTCTAAAGTGGTCAACTTTGCAGGTTTTTTGCAGGTCTACTAGGAGCACTATATGTAAACTAGCTATGAGCTGCTCAGAGGTGGCAGCAGACGGTGGCCATTTACCTGGGCTGGGTGCCATACACTTGCATGCACAGACACACGCAGAATCTTAGTTAACAACAATCTCATACTGGGAGGTTTAATAAACTGTTAAGGGTTAATTTAACAATGAAAAACAAAAAAATAGTAAACGTTGTCCCAATTAGCTTACTGATGCCGATACTGATGTTGGTAGTACGTAATGCATATGCTTCCACAAAAATAATTTACTTAAAGTTCATATGAAGTCTTCATCACCCCTTTCATTTCATGAGTTTGAGTCTTGGGGGTATGGATTTGTTTCTGGGACAAAGTGAAAAGATCAATTAATTAATTACCATAGATGGCAAGAGGCTTTAGAGGGCAGATATGGAGGATATTGTAATATAATATAAAGTAATATAAAGGGATAAATACATTTGAACTCAGCTTATAGGGAAGAAACACAACAGATAAGAGAAATAGAACGCCTTTAAACAAGAAAAATGTCTGATTGAAAACATGTAGACTTCAAGATCTAGATGCGGCTTTCAAAATTATCAAAGTACACAGCAAAAGAAAATTAATTTTAGGCATTTATAGGGCCAAGGATGAAATCTGTAACATCAGTCACAGTAATGTCAGTCATGCTATATTTATTTACATTACTGGAATGTAATTATTTGTATTTTAGTGGGACATGGTCTAACCAACAGAAATTCTTCCAGTCTGTTGAAGGCAATTTTGACTCAAAGTTGACTAGATTTTTTGTATGTCCATCATTCAAAACATCAGTCATGTTCCAAACTTCCACCTCAACACAAAGAAATTGCAGAGCTAATGATGAATTGACAATACTTCAATGACAAGCAAGAGCCAAGGAAAGCTAGCCTCTAAACTTGCAGCTAAATAATGAATAGCATTGGCCGCTGCATAGTCAGTGACAATGGATTCACCACTTTTATAGTACTATGCTGCCAAAAGTGAAAATAAAAATATAAATGCTATTTATTGCATTTAATTTGACCAGGTTTTTACTTCCAACATCAGTGTCTCAGGAAGACTAGGAAATTATTTTTGTTTATCTATCACTTAAATCGAATGGTGATTAGAAAGAAGTTAATGAGCAACATGGAGTTGCAACTATATTAAAAAGCACAATACTACCACCTGAGAAGTTATGTATGTTACAATCTATACATATTATATGCAAATTAATTAATGCGCTACATGACCAGCATGCCCTGACTATGGGAACTCATATTATTTACCAATATATGTGTTCCATGTTTTTATAGAAATGGTTTTACCCTTTTCTCATTTTAATTGTTATTTCTGAGGAAGCTGCAGTAACTGCTACGGAATTGCCTGCATTTCTTTAGTAATCGCAATTAATCAGTGAGATGCCCCTCAGAGTGCATTCACTGATGCAAGTAGAGAAAAACACATCCTAATTTCTCAGTCCTGCCTATATGGGAGGAAGGTTTAATCTTTGCATCAAAAGTTGCCTCAAATGTTTTGCACATGATACGGACTGACCTGAAGCACTAATATGAGTACTTATCACTCCAATCACTGCAACTTAGTATCTATAGTTATGCTAAAGGTGATCATGGCCATGAGGAGAGGTTATGCAAAGGCACCAAGGGGTAAAGAGTCATCCCAGTGGTTTAACTGGGTATCAACTATGGAAAATGCAGGGCAAGAAAGCCAGAGATGAACAACTGTTTTGGACTGCTGTTAAGCATCACAAGAGAAAAGTAGTGCATAAACACAGGAGAAAGAACCATCTGGCTCTGAACAGCCTTCTCCACAGGAAGAACTGGCCAGCTAGTTTTGATATACAGCAAAATGCCAGGACACTAAGCTGCAGTGGATCTACTTGCTTGGTGGAGAACGGAAAACTCATCTGCCTCTGTCCTCACAGTTTGCCAAAACGATTCTGTGCAGCTCAGCTTCAAGATGCACATCTGAATAGGTTCCAGCACATCTAGATTCATTTTCAGTCCAAGACTATCAGGACTGCCTCAGGACAACACCAGAGCTCAAACTAAACAGCACCCATATGGCCATTCACGTGGATGCCCTCTATTTGGCTCGAATATCCTTTTGGCACGGCCATTTTGTGCCCTACCTTATAATGTGTATGTCTGTGGTTCCCTTTGCACTTAAATAATTCCCAAGAGTATTTTCACTGTGTGCCAAAGTAGTGCTGTTTGGCAGCGTTTTCCCATGATATTACCACAACCCGGAGGCCAGCCTCTCAGCAGCAAACTCGTTCCCCCACCATTGTTGCCAGGTCTATGGATTTCCCACGAAAATTTAAATTCAATTTAACCTAACGCAAAGAGGAAATAAAATGGTTACTTTTTCTTTAAACCTTTTGACTACAGGCATAATCCTGGCCTCTTCTGAAAAGGTAACCTTCCAGGGGTTGTTTTCCAAGAGTCAGAATTACATATTACAAAAAAAAAAGTAATTTTTTTCCTAAAAGATATTTTGTATGTTCACTGTTTATGGAAAATAACTGGCTGATGAAATATCGAAGGCAACATTTGTGGCTGTGCAAACTGAGATGACAGATGTGGTATGCATTAACCAATGTATAATTGTGCTTAGGTAGGCTACATTACAGATGGTTCAGTTATGGAGATTTCTCTTTTACTGCACCTAACATTACTATAGCAAGGCTTGGTTTCATAGTTTTATTGCTCTAACAGAGTAGGGGCCTATATTGTAGTCCTCTAGCTCAACTAGTAGTGCGTGGTACTAACACTGCCAAAGTTATGGATTCAATTCCCACAAGTGCCAGCCATCCTGAAAAATGTATGAGCTTTGAATAAGAGTATTCATCAAATGGCATATATTCGAATGGCATATTTTCAGATGAAATGCTTGAGTGTGAGCTATTGATAGGTATGAGATTTTTAGTTTTTAGCCCTGCCACCCAGTATCACCACCAGACGCCACGGTGTTCAATTATCACTAAATCAGGCAAGAGAGTAATGATGGCATAATATTTATGTCTATTGACACTTCAGACACAATTGTAATACACAAAGCGGCATAAAATTAAACTGTCCACCAAAAATAGATAAAATGTATTATATACATAAAATTTTCAAGTGGAAAATGTTGATTTAGGATAAGCTTTGATTGAATGTATAGTCTTATAAATAGAGGGCTCAAAATTTGTAAAAATGTGTTACTAGTGGCATTTCGCCTCCCTGGTAAAACAGGGAAATATCTTTTTCCGAAGATAAAGATTTACAGTAAAGTTCAGGGTGACATACAAACTTAAGTCAACAAATGATAACAAAAGAGTTGGGCGACTGAACTGTGTTTTCTTTTTCACTTGATCTTGGTTGAAATATTGTGGAAGCAGTGAATACCCTGTTACTTTATTTTTATTTTTTTAATTGACAGTTAATTGCTCTGTCTTTGTGGTGAAACTGTTATGTATTCAACAGCTCCTCAGCTTTATTGTAGGTTTCAAAGATTCTTCCTTTCCTACCTTCAAACCAGAAGAATGTCACTGTATGCCTTAATCATAAAGCTCACACTGTCCAATATGAAAGCAACCAGTTTCTTAAAGGTACAATAGGTAAGATTTTTGTGTTAAAACATTGTTACAATCCCTTCCTATCATTGAAAAATACTTACTGACATGTTGACTCTGCCTGAGTTTAAAGTCTTTAAATTCGGGTTTCAAAATATACAGTTGACGGCCCAACACTCTACCAAAACATGTATAACTGTACAATAATTCAAGCTCATTGGTTGAAAATTGGTTTTAATTGCCACAGCCAATGGCGTTTCAACGTCAGAGCGTTTGCAGAGAAGGGGGAGGGATAAACAGTGGTTTGAAGGTGTTTGTTGCTTCTACTCCTCTCTTGACTGTTAGAAGTCCGAAATTACCAATTGTACCTTTAAAATCAACCTGAAATAAATAAAACTTTCACAATGTGCTCTTACACTTCAGCATAAATCACTGAGTTTACATTATGCATCAGCTACAATGACTAAAATAATCTGCAACTGATTGTCCTTGAAATACCTTTCCCAGCTGTGGATCTGTCGGTGAAAACATATGGTGCTGCTGATTCGTTTTTTGAGAAATTATCCTTCCATAGTTAACTAACTTGGATATTAGCTACACTGTTACTGAGCGGAAGCAAAAGCGAAACAATTTGGGTAGGCTATACTGAGCAATTTTTAGCACGATACTGCAGTCGCAGACAAAATTTACAAATCGTAGAAGAACCTTTCGTCGTTAGCCTAAATCGGCCGTCTTGGACCTCTCAGTGTGACATATTCACAGGCGGCCGATTTAGTGCATCTTAGCCCCGGACGGAAGACTGGAAGTGTCAAATATTTCGAGCTAAAAATCCGGCAATGTGACAGCTGCTACCACAGACAATGGAAAACCAATAGGAGCATCGTAACACAATACATGATCTACTGTAAACGATAGACGTAGCACTGTAACCACGATAGCCACATTGTTTTAACACATTTCTAATGTCACCATCGATACTAAAATATGACTTCCATGTCAATAAAGTATCCTAGGCTAATTAAGTGCACCGTTGCTACCGCTATCAAACCGTTTCGCGTCCAAAAAAAAACGAGAAAAGAAACAATGTTTAGAATAACTTTATCTGGACAAAAACGCCACGAACGCCTCCTCAAATTCTGCGCGTGGATGCCTGTGTAAGTAGCATTACAAGAAGCTGCCAATGCTATCAACAGCGTGTATAATGCTTGGCATTAGAGTACAATTAAAAATTCTAAGTTCATGTAAGGAAAGGCATGCCGGCAGTTGTCCACGGGGCGTCACGTGACAATCAATAGTAATTGAATTACATGGTCAGAGCTAAAGGTGCAATTGTCAATGTATTCTCAAGATTTAACATGCATTCTGCCCTGCCAGCTGCAATTTATTACACGTTAGTTCTCTGTGTTCACGCATTTTAGAATAAGTATGTTAGGTCAACAGATGTCAGATTGAATGTGCGTCTTTATCTGTGCTTAAGTTAGCTAGCCTCATTCGTAGCTGTGGGTTGTTGTGGCCTTCGATGTGGAATCCAAACATGGTTCGGTAAAAAATTATTCCAAAATCCAAAATATCTAGCTAGCTTGCTAATTATTCGAATTATACAAAGACATGATGGGCGCGGAATGCCTTGTTTAAATGAACCGGTCAAGCAAGCCTGTGCGTTCAGGACAGGTGCGCCTTGCTCATGAGGAAGTGGGTACACCGAACTTAGCTGTCACTGTCATACAGCGACTTTCCCCTCTAGGCTCTACCTTTCCAGTGACACTGATTGAGATAGTCAGTAATCTTGGTAACTAGATAGATGTCACAATATGTATGTATATGACTCAGCTAGGCTAGTCAAGTAAACTACAACGTACACAGCAAGGTTAGTAACGATGGATAAGTTGGAACGCTGGCTAACCAACTGTTCAAAGTAACTTCGGAAGCAACCACGGAGTCTAGCCAGCAGATGACAACCTTGAATAGTTTGAACTTAATGCCAGTGTGGTTTCTGTATGTTGGCGTCAGTAAACATGATGATACATCTGACATACAGTTCATAAGTTATAACCCACCAAAGACCCCCAACCCCAACCCCAACCCGAGAGAGAGAGAGAGAGAGAGAGAGAGAGAGAGAGAGAGAGAGAGAGAGAGAGAGAGAGAGAGAGAGAGAGAGAGAGAGAGAGAGAGAGAGAGAGAGAGAGAGAGAGAGAGAGAGAGAGAGAGAGAGAGAGAGAGAGAGAGAGAGAGAGAGAGAGAGAGAGAGAAGGAGTGAGAGATGACAACTCGCAGTTAGCTAGTTAGCCAGCTATAGCTACAAACCTGGGCCTGTTGTTGAGTTGCCTGCGCATTCCTTTGGGGTGACTGTTCCTCGTTTATTTTTTGCTTTAATTTCTTGAACATGTTTTCACAAAGCCAGGTCCAGACGAATTATGCTTTTACAAGAGGTGCCTTTAATCTAATCCTTGGTGTCTGTGTTTATGATCGGCGTATTTCATCTCCCAGCGGGTGAAATACGTGACTGCGCCTGTGCAGCCGACGTGGAGCAAAACGAGCAACACAGAAAATTACGGCAAATAGAGAGGGACAAAAGTGCACAGCGATGTAGTTTAGTCAGCGCAAAGAAAACATATTTTTTCGAGAAGTTTTACCAATGCGATAGAACTATCGATATAACTATCCCAAATGGGCAATTTAAGAGCAAATAACATGATGGTACAAGACAACATTCAGTACTTTCAGACACACGCATCAGTACAGACAACAGTAAAAAAAAAAAACCACATATTTAAAAGTGCAAAATGCAGCTTGCTTTTTAGTCTGCAGTGGTGTCTAAAAAGGGAACTTCGTTCATTTAAAAGTCTAATTGCTTCTGTATTTGCACCGGTTTGTTTAGCACTGAGGTACCAGAAAGAATCTCCGTGATGGGTGCAGGACAAATTCAAAGTGGAGGATATGAGAATCATCACCCAGAATTGCAGTGACTTTCCTAAGTGTCTGTTGGGAGTAGAACTCACTGAGATTTCTCTGAGGGGTGCAGATGATGTTGGAACTGTGTCATCTGCAAACTTTGCTAAAAAGTGGTCTTTATGTGTGCTTCTACAGTCACCAATGTATAGGATGAAGAGCAACAGACTTAGCACATCCTTGGGAGGCATGCTAGTGTCCAGGTTTGGGAAGATGTTGTCTACCAGAACTGTCTGTGCGTGTTTTGTAAAAAAGAAAAAGAAAAATGCCTTAAATCATGAAGTAAAGTTAGCCTAGGTCACAGCTAATTCTTGGCTTTTGTTTTATATTGTTTGTGTCTATAGCATCATTCTGTGAAGTGACTGTAAATATTTAATATTCATTGTTAGAGAGTTTATTTGGTAGAGCACGGTGGTGACACCAAGTTTTTTTGTGTTTAAGTCCAGAGGACTACATATACAGAAAACTGCATTTATGTGTTGTAAGTTGCATTGAGTCTCTGTAATTGAGAAAATGATCTGCTCAGAAGCATATTTTTCATTATTATTTGCCTATTCTTATTATTATTATTGTTATTATTATTATTATTATTATTATTATTAATAGTAGTAGTAGTAGTACCTTTGGGGTTATGAAGTGTAACCTCTAATCTTACTCAATTCTAAGTTATCCTGATGATAAAGTTTTGTCTTGTAGGCTCTGCAAATGCAGCCTTCGGCACAGATCATCCTTACCATATCAAACAAACTGTAATGGAAAATCCCACAAACTGGTCCTGATGATACATGGCAACAACAAAATATAGTTGTACTAATGTGCAAGAGATTGAACTGAATTAAATTCGCTTGTGAATTATGCATATGTCTTCTACCTCATTAGACCTAACACCAGCAAGACCGCCCCCTACCCTCTCTACCTCCCCTCTTTTGTGTTTACTGACTCAGCCCCCACCTTTTATGTGTTTTCTTTATTTGTAAATACATTCTGTTATATTCTGATAAATGTTAACCCTTTAGGTATCACTCCTTTTCTTGACACAAACTTGAAAATGACATACCCAAAATAAAATGGTTACTATTCTTGAATCCTCCAGGCATAATCCTGGTCTCTTCTGAAAGGTAAACCTTTGGATTATTCCAAATATTACTAAAACAAAGTTACAATGAAAGTCAATCTGTTTTTTCTCACTGAAAATACTTACTGTCTTTGAGTGGATACAGATTATTGTAGCTGTGGCTAGTGGACTTAGAAACACAGTGGAGCCAAGTCAGAACACTCGACAAATCCCCTTTCAAATTTGAGGATAATATAACCAAAAATTTGCATTCTGCATTTTTTTTCTGCAGTTTTCAAAAAAAGGACATATGGAGTCTCCAAAAGGACACAAGGAAACAAAATTATATTATGGGTCTTATGAGGTGTAAAATACTGCATTTGTCTTACTAAACTATACAACAATTTTTATCCTGAAAAAAAAGTTTCACTTTGCACTTTCAAGTTTCACTTCCCCCAACCTCTCTGTCTCAACCTCCCTCTCCTTGCAGCTATCCTCAGACAGCAACAGGTCGAGAAGATTATACAAAATGAGTACAATCAACACAATAATACCATCTTGTCCATTGATTTAAGTTTTTTGTCAAATACCCAACCCCCATCAAGTCAAACACATTCCATAATTTCACATGCTATTTATTATTCAAAAGTAGGGGAGACAACAGGTGAAAGGAATCAATGGACTAAAAGGACTACAGAAAGCAGCAGGGGACAAAACACTCAAAACACAAAGAAAATGGAAAAAACGCAGAAACTGGGGAGCACGAAGTAAAATGAAGGAAACATGGAAAGAGGAAATAATAATGGGAAAAAGGCAGAGTCGTGACATTCTCTTATCTGTTGTGTTTCTTCCCTATAAAGAGAAGCTGAATTGAAATGCATTTATCCCTTTGCGTATTTTACAATATCCTCCATATCTGCCCTCTAAAGTCTAAAAATGTTTCAAGGGGTGACGATGGCTTCCTATGAAGTTGAAGTTTTTTATTTAGTTTTTTTTTTTGTGGAAGCATTTGTATTACATACTACCATCATCAGGCGTCAAACAAACTAATTTGGACATCATGTTTACTATTTTCTTGTTTTTCATTGTTTTATTAACCATATATAGTTTATTAAGCCTCCAAGGTTAAGATTGCTGTTAACTGTTGTTTAAGCACAGCACATCCTCGTACATCAAGCCGTGAGCATTCGTGCATTTTATAGGGAAGTAAACAAGTAAATTTTAGTTTTTGAGTGAAATAGAGATTTAGCAAAGATGTATCAAATAATTTAAATGATATTAATAATACATGTAATGGGGGGTGCTCATGCAGCAGTTTCCGAACAGAATGTAAAAAATGAAATAACGATAAACATAAAGAATACTTATCTGGGAGAGATTACAGTATAGTCTGTTCTCAAGCTCTAATGACCCATTCAGTGAAGACCACCATGGTACTGTACTGTCTTAATGATTTGCCATTACCTACAACTACATAATAGTCTCTATCTGAGCATCACTAAGTTCTAGTCCCAGACACTATGCTGGTGGAGCAGGCAGCTCTGTCAAATATATAGCAACCGATTTCATCTTCTGAGTCCACTGCTAACAGCCAGAAAGAAAGTGACTTTGACCATTGATGATTGTTGGTGGCAGAGAGGATGGTTTGAGTACTTCAGAAACTGCTGGGATTTTCACGCACACTAGTCTCTAGAGTTTGCATAGAATGGTGTGAAAAAATAAATGCCTTGTTAATGACAGACGTCAGAAGAGAATGGCTGAGTGAAAGTTGACAGGAAGGTGACAATAACGTGAATAACCCCACATTACAGCAGTGTTATCCAGAAGAGCATCTCTGAACACACAACACATCATAACTCTAAGTGGATAGGCTACAGCAGTAGAAGTCTAAAAAATGTCTAATAAATACCTAATAAAGTGCTCGGTGAGTGTATAATGTATACAGGTGCACCTCAAAAAATGTGAATATCGTGGATAAGTTCCTTTTTTCTGTAATTTAATTCAAAAAGTGAAACTTTCATTACACATAAAGTGAAGTATGTCAAGCCTTTTTTGTTTTAATCTTGATGATTATGGCTTACAGCTCATGAAAATCAAAAATCCAGTATCTCAAAATATTAGAATATTACATAAGAATATTACTTTACCTTCTGGAAAGTATGTTAATTTATGCACTCAATACTTGGTCGGGCAATCATGAGCTGTAAGCCGTAATTATCAAGATTAAAACACATGTAGGTTTTGTTTATCAACATTACGTACATGCTTAACTATGCATACAGAACAACCCTTAACCCTAGTAAGCAACCCTTACCTCACACATCCACACAAAAGAAGATGAAACAGGCTCTACCTAAAAGCATTACCTAATTTTGTGAAAATTATTTTATTTTTCACCTCTGTAATCACCCTCTGGAGGGTGCGATACACTACCAGAAGCATTACAAAAAGTAAAAATGTAGGTTCTTGGCAACCTGGAAGGGACCCTATGAGGTACTATAAAAAATTGGGCCTGTGAATTGCAAGGTAAAGCAGCCAGGAAGGAGAAAAGGTGAGCAAATTTACCATGTCAACCTCTTGAAAAAATGGCATGCCAGAGATGTGCTGTTCAGCTGTCTTTCCCCAGTGAGTCCAAGGAGCCAGCTCGGGAGGTGGTACAGTTTGGTCCTGACCTCTCTCCTCACTAACAACAGCAAGCAATGGAGCTGGTAGACTGGAACAGGATGTTTTTTCTTCGCGTCCAGGCTGTACCCACCTTCTAGAATACGAGACACCTACCAGGAAAGATGGTAAATCAAAGACCGTATCGCCATGCAAGAAGGTGATTAAGAATGTTGGACCTTGGGGTCATTGAGGAGTCCAAGAGTGCATGGTCTAGCCCCATTATCCTAGTGGGAAAGCCAGATAAATCAGTCAGTTTCTGCAATGATTACAGAAAATGTACAGAATTACAGAAATATTTCAGAATTTGATGCTTACCCCATGCCGCGGGTGTATGAGCTAATTAGTCCTTGGGCCAAACCATTTTTCGGTACCATCTGGGTGGGCAAATTCTAGATGTGATTTTTTTAGTCCTATACATCCCTAGATTATGTTTTGATATGATAGACCTTTTGGTTTGGCAGCTTATTAGTGGTTATCACCTCCTAAAGGTATGGACTGCTTTCGTTCAAAACCGGAGTTTTGCCAAAAAAAGTCCCCTGCCATATTTTGCCCCCCTTCGCATGATTCGCTTGTAGGTCGGGCTGTGGGTGCTAGAGACATGAGCCTGCAGTTTTTTGTTATGCGCCTGAGTCTCCTGAACACGTAGAGACCAACCCTGAGTCGATCAGACCTTCCTAGGCCGAGCTATGGTCACTTTTCCCGCACCTACCCCCTACCGGTGAATGCCTCATTTTTGCGGTTTTCCGGAGGTATTGTGCGGTAGGTGCGGGAAAGTTACCATAGCTCAGCGTAGGAAGCTCTGATCGACTCGGGGTTGGTCTCTACGTGTTCAGGAGACTCAGGCGCATAAAGAACATGCCTCTATCAACCACAGCCCAACCACAGCCCGAGCTATGAGCAAATAACCCGAAGGGGAGCAAAATATGGCAGGGGACTTTTTTGGCTCCACCAGAAAAGTTAAAAAGGGTAAAACATTTTACCTAATAGATATCACCATGACACTTCCTCAGTTGGTTACTTACATAAAGACTATTATTTTTTGTATTAAAAGTTTTCTGAATTTTTATGTTTAAATATGCAAATGATGCATTATCTACTTAAAATATGTGTTAATTTACACATACAATACATAAACCCTTCTTGAAGGTTTTGTATATGTCCAGGTTTCAGTTCAGTTCAGTGAACTGGTCTAGTGGCTGGTGACCGCTAGGACCATAGGCAGATGCCTTGTTGGTAAGTAATTTGTTCAAAGTACTTAAAACAAATAAAGTGTGTGTTTACCCCCTCAAATGAATTAATTAATTAATTTATTTATTATTTATTTAATTTATCTCCAGCCAGATCTATATTTAGAGGTAAGTTACCTTAGGTAAGTTAGCGGTAATGTATATTACATAGATACCCTCCCGTTAATAACTAGCTAGTTAATAACGAGTTAATCACTTTTTAGTTAGCTAGTTTGGCTAGCTAGTAGCTTGCTGTGCACCCAGGCATGAGACACGTGTTTATATTGTAGTAATATTAAACCTGTTAAGCCCGATCGGCCCGCCAGCGGGCCGAAAAAAATACCGGCTTGATCCATCACTAGAAAACATAATAAAACAGGGCAATGGTGTTTATTTTCAACTGTTGCTCAAAGTTTAGACCCTAATGTTCAAATGTTCGTCACAAAACACGATCGAAAGTGCAGGCTACAGTGGAGTCCAGTGGGCAAACGCAAAGACTGTTCCTGTTTACGTTATTTGAATGTGCAATAGTTGTTTTCAAGAGTACATTGTTTACACTAATTGTGATATTTTTGTTTTCTAATTGCACATTGACATTGATCACTTTTTATTTGGTTATTCTATTATTGGAGTGGACATTTTATATTGCACATTGGCATTCGTTTTTACTTTATATTTGGATATTATATTATTGTATATCATATTTAGTTGGTATAATAAAACTACTCCATTTGGAGACAAGGCTGTGCCATATCCAAAAGCTCCAGTAGATGGCAATAGACTCCTGTAATGGACATAAGTTGTATTTTCCAGCCAGTTTCCATTGGAAGTGGAAAATAACCCAGTTGGCACACTTTGGTGCCAAATTGTGCCAAATTGAGTGTCCGCCTGGTAGTATCCTTACTAAAACCTTTGTGGAGGCTTTGCCCTTTGCTCAAATTCTATCTAAATGTGGTACATTTGTAGTCAAGGCGAGGATAGAAATTTCACATTTCTCCTTTGGTTTATTCCAATTTACTCAGGCATAGTAACAGTCACAATCTTTTCACACATTGGGAATACATCTCTGAGGTCCCTAGATGTCCTTGCGCGCACGCAGATGACAGGATCCGAGAAGCAGCAGTCACCAAACTGGACCAAAGGATGCTTGCTGTCACTAGTAGAGAGCTTGTTGCTGCTGAGGGCCATTATCATAGGTCCTGCTACCGAGAATATACACGCGGAGAGCCTGCTGCCAACTCTAAGTCAAGGGAACAAAGTGGAGATGCAGATGCTCCATATGAGGTAGCAGAAAAACATGCCTACGAGGAACTGTTCTCATACATTAGGAATGAACTCTTTCCCAACCCAGAAGTACTACCCATGACATACCTCTCATCAAGACTACAATCATCCATGACGCTTCTTGGTATCAGCCAGATCAAGGACTCAACCAAGAAACACCTCCGCCGTAGGATGGAAACAGAGTTTGGTGGAACCATCCATATATTTCCTGATGACAGTGGGAGGCTTCTTCTGTACCCAGACAACCTTTCAAAGACTGAGCTGGCCAAACCTGTGTACTCCTTGAATATGGAACTACAGCATACCAGATCTGTCAGAGGTGATATAACAGAAGCAGCTTTGCTGATAAGAAATGAGATAAAAAAACAATACACCCAAGTGTGGCCACCTGATGTAGAACAAAATGAATTCATCCTTCCCAAATCCATCACTCAGTTCCTGCAAACACTACTGACTGGAAACGGCGAGTGCACAAGTCCATCTGAAAGAGTCAAGCGACTTACCACCTCTTTTGGCAGTGACTTGGTCTTTGCAGTCAAATAAAAAGTGATCAATGTCAATGTGCAATTAGAAAACAAAAATATCACAATTAGTGTAAACAATGTACTCTTGAAAACAACTATTGCACATTCAAATAACGTAAACAGGAACAGTCTTTGCGTTTGCCCACTGGACTCCACTGTAGCCTGCACTTTCGATCGTGTTTTGTGACGAACATTTGAACATTAGGGTCTAAATTTTGAGCAACAGTTGAAAATAAACACCATTGCCCTGTTTTATTATGTTTTCTAGTGATGGATCAAGCCGGTATTTTTTTCGGCCCGCTGGCGGGCCGATCGGGCTTAACAGGTTTAATATTACTACAATATAAACACGTGTCTCATGCCTGGGTGCACAGCAAGCTACTAGCTAGCCAAACTAGCTAACTAAAAAGTGATTAACTCGTTATTAACTAGCTAGTTATTAACGGGAGGGTATCTATGTAATATACATAACCGCTAACTTACCTAAGGTAACTTACCTCTAAATATAGATCTGGCTGGAGATAAATTAAATAAATAATAAATAAATTAATTAATTAATTCATTTGAGGGGGTAAACACACACTTTATTTGTTTTAAGTACTTTGAACAAATTACTTACCAACAAGGCATCTGCCTATGGTCCTAGCGGTCACCAGCCACTAGACCAGTTCACTGAACTGAACTGAAACCTGGACATATACAAAACCTTCAAGAAGGGTTTATGTATTGTATGTGTAAATTAACACATATTTTAAGTAGATAATGCATCATTTGCATATTTAAACATAAAAATTCAGAAAACTTTTAATACAAAAAATAATAGTCTTTATGTAAGTAACCAACTGAGGAAGTGTCATGGTGATATCTATTAGGTAAAATGTTTTACCCTTTTTAACTTTTCTGGTGGAGCCAAAAAAGTCCCCTGCCATATTTTGCTCCCCTTCGGGTTATTTGCTCATAGCTCGGGCTGTGGTTGGGCTGTGGTTGATAGAGACATGTTCTTTATGCGCCTGAGTCTCCTGAACACGTAGAGACCAACCCCGAGTCGATCAGAGCTTCCTACGCTGAGCTATGGTAACTTTCCCGCACCTACCGCACAATACCTCCGGAAAACCGCAAAAATGAGGCATTCACCGGTAGGGGGTAGGTGCGGGAAAAGTGACCATAGCTCGGCCTAGGAAGGTCTGATCGACTCAGGGTTGGTCTCTACGTGTTCAGGAGACTCAGGCGCATAACAAAAAACTGCAGGCTCATGTCTCTAGCACCCACAGCCCGACCTACAAGCGAATCATGCGAAGGGGGGCAAAATATGGCAGGGGACTTTTTTTGGCAAAACTCCGGTTTTGAACGAAAGCAGTCCATACCTTTAGGAGGTGATAACCACTAATAAGCTGCCAAACCAAAAGGTCTATCATATCAAAACATAATCTAGGGATGTATAGGACTAAAAAAATCACATCTAGAATTTGCCCACCCAGATGGTACCAAATCGTCCAATTTTGGGGTTTGGCCCAAGGACTAAATTGAAAGCCTGGGTAAGGCCCACTTTATAACAACCCTGGACCTCACCAAAGGGTATTGGCAGGTACGATTGTCTCCAGCCTCTAAGGAGAAGACTGCCTTTGCCACCCCTGGAGGCCTATGGCCATACCAGAAAATGCCATTTGGATTTTTTGGAGGACCCGGTCCATTAGGCACTGGAAGGTGGCAGCCACATAGAGGGTACGTAGCTGCCTATTTGGATGATATGGTAATCCAGAGCTCCGATTGGGAAAGCCACTTACCTAGGGTACAGAAGGTGGTGGATTCGCTCTGAGAAACAGGCCTGACCACTAACCCTAAAAATGAAAAATAGCTTTCAGTGGAACCAACTACTTGGGCTGCTCTATAGGATGTGCCAAGTTGGTGGCCATTTAGAACTGTCTGTGGCCACTCACAAAAAGGCAGGTGAGATCATTTTTGGGCCTGGCAAACTATTACCTCTGGTTCATCCCTGGTTTTGCTGTCCTAGCTGCCCCTCTTACAGCTGACTACAAAAATGCACTCCTGCAAGGTGAAGTGGACTCCAACTGTGGAGGAGTCCTCATTGCCGCGAGCTTCAGCAGGGAGTCCAACGGCTACCTCTGAGGTGGGTCTGGGGGCTGTGCTCTCCCAGATCAAGGAAGGTGAGAAAACACCCCATTTTTTATTTGAGTCGGAAACTACTCCCAAGAGAGAAAAATTATGCAACTGTCGAGAAGGAGTGTTTAGCTGTGAAGTGGGCCCTAGAAACTAATATTATCTGCTGGGAAGGAAGTTCAGCCTGGTGACCGATCACTGTCATAATATCACAAAGCAGCATAAGAATGTGAAGTTGTTTCTCTGTATCTATCATCAAGAAACCTGCTCTCTCTGGACTCCTTGCCAGTACCTAATTGGTTAAAGGAAAACACCAATATTTCGGGAAATATACCTTTTTTCCGACTTACCCAGACTTAGATGATATATATAAATATTTTTTTTGTGCATTCACTGGCTCAGTTTCCATGTTAACATAACGTGTTAGCTTAACATAACGTCTTGAAGCCTACAGGAGTCAGTAGCCTACCTCCTTCAAAGTAAAGAAATACACCTTACAGCAACTCCGAATCTGTCTTATTTACACAAGGTATGATGTGTATTTGAAATGCATGTGCAGGAAAAAATTCTAATGAGAGACGTTGCTTTCGGAGAAGTTAAGACGGTTGGAACTATAAGAGTTAACTGCTGAACACATATGCATCCTCTTCTGTCTTCCGCTTGTTGAGAGCAGTGATCCGTCCACCTTCTGAAGGTAGTTTTAAAAGATAGAAGTTCTCCGAAAACAGCAACTCTCATTTTTGCCGTACGTATATTTCAAATACACATGATATCTTGTGTAAAAATGGAAAACCCCACGCTAACCCAACAATGGAATTTAGCACGGGCGAAGGTATCTGCATGCTTGTCCTTCTGCTGTTGCTGAAAGAATGTTAATTGGGTTAAATATGAATGACATATCATGAATATGAAGTTACAAAGACAGTAGTACCACTCTGGCTGACCAAGAATCTCCACAATAGGGCCAATACATTTACCTTCGTTATCTGACTCCATTTGAAACTAGAATTTAGAATTTAGAATGCTCAAACCTTGGGAGTGGTTACTCCTAGGATTAGCACTATTGCAGAATCTCAGTTCGTTGGAGAACACAGAGGTTGGGCGTCTAGCCAACACAATACATGCATTAGATTTTGCATAGATAGTTGTGAGCCCAGGTCGGTGTGCATTTAGAGGGCTCCTTAAGGCTAATTTGACAAGAACTGATGTAGAACGTCCATAGGTTCTCTTCACGTCAAATCACCAGAACCATACACAACCAACCCCAGTATTCAGTTGTAATTTAGGCTGAAAAAGGTATAAAAAGCATTAGTGTAATTTATTAACAGGCAGGTAGGTCATTAGCTTAGAATGTATATGTCAATTACAGAATACAGATGTCAAGGAAAGAAATACAAGTTCAATAATCTTACCCAGCCTGCTTCAACTACACACAAACACAGAAAATGGGAAGTTGGATACGATCTTCCACTACACACCAACACAGAATATGCAGTGCGGGGAAGTCGGTTACGATCTTCCATGATTGGTTTGTCTCCCTCCCTTTTATGCCAAATCATGCGTTTGAACCAGGCGGCAGTGACATAAATTAACCTGGAGGGGAGGTCAAATCTTGAATTTAGACCCCCACCTTTGGGAGTTGTTAGAAGAGAAAAACAGATGATTACCAGAGAGTAATCCCAATTACATCCATACCAAACAGATTATCATTATGTCTTATCATGTTGCAGTTGTCATGAAAAGTCTCTCCGTAATCCAGGAGAGAAGTAAAGGGTGTAATGACAGAGGTGTCCAAATGGGGGCACTGTGGTAGTGCGGTAGAGTCTTTCCCATAGGACGTGACCAGGTGTTGGGTCACGGAGACATTCCTTTCCCATGGTTTGGCCAGGAGCTGAATGACCTCTCGAACCTAAAGGCCCCTAGAGCATATATCCACAACCATGCAAATTTCCCTTTATCCCAGTCTTTCCCAGATGTAGTTGGGAGTTTTCATAACAACCGCAATATGTAGTAAATGTGTTTTTGCACCTCTCATGGTAATATATTTTGGGATTTTGGATAAACTTGATTTAGGTGAATTAAAGGAAAGGAGACAAGAACCCAGATTGCAAGAACTGTAGTTCTCACCCACCTCGGCACCTGGGATGCAAGCAGGTCTCCTACCAGGGCTGCCACTGCATTCCGGGCCAATAACATTTCCCCCCAATGACCAGATGGTCACAAAAATAACATTGCAGGGAAGTAACAAGAGAAAGTACAGGTGACTGCTGGGCTTCACTTCAGATAGACGTGGGGCTTCAGACAGACGAGGGACCTCTGATGGACAAGGGGCCTCAGACGGATGCGGGGCCTTGAGGTGACTGTGAAGCTTCAGATGCCCATGGGCCTTCAGGGGAGCATGGGGTCTCAGTTGAGCACAGGGTCTCAGGTGAGCAAGGGGTTTCAGGCGAACAAGGGGTCTCAGGCAAGCACAGGGTATCAGGCAACTGTGAGACAGGCGAACATGGGGGTCCCTTGTTTTGGACCTGGAGGGATTCAGAGTCCCAAGATGGCGCAAGGGCTGGGGAGCCTGAGACTGGGCGAGAGCCTGGAGTGTAGACAGAGGCGGCATGGGGGGTGGATACCGGTCTTGGAGCAGAAACGGCGAAGGGGGTGGAGGCGGATCTTGAGGCAGACGCAGCACGGGGGCTGGAGACAGGTCTTGGAGCTGAAAACTGGACCGAGAGCAGTGCAGAACCTTTAGTCGCACTGGCTAAGAGCACATGAGCAACACTGGGAACCCAGTCTGGAGAGGCACTGGATACGGAACCAGAACACTGTACCTGGTGCACTGCTGGGATCTGGGTCTGGGGTGAAGCAGGAGACTGGACCCGGGACAGAAGTAGCAGCTGGACCTGGCATGGTTCTGGGAGCTGGGCTTGGAGCGAAGCAAGAGACTGGACCTGGGACGGAACAGGAAGCTGGACATGGTGTGGTTCTGGAAGCTAGGTCGGATGGCAGGATGCTGGCCCTGGGGTGAAGCAGGAGACAGGATCTGAGACAGGAGGCTGGACTGTGGCACTGGAAGCTGGATCTAGGATGAAGTAGCAGACTGGACCTTTACCGGGATAGGGAGCTGGGCCTGGTGCAGCACTGAGAGCTGTGTTTGCCAGTGTTGCAGGCAATCCAACCAAGACTCAAATTTGATGGCACAATAACCCCCTCCAGAGTCTGAGGGAGATTCCCAACAGTAAATTGATCTTGAATCCTGTCTGAAAGTATGTTTCCAAAACAAGTCATATAGGGCTTTGCAGCTGAAATTGGAGCCATGCACCAAATCCAAAAAATGATAACATAGTCAGAAACGGTTTTTGGCTCTTTTTTTTTGTCATTTTCAGGCACTACCTTGTCGTATTTTTTGTCAATTTGATGATTAGTTCACTTTGGCTATTAGGTCATTAATACTCTCCTGCTGACTACTGATTCCAATTGTCTGCCATGTGTGGTCTCATTACAGATGAAGGTCAGCTGTGTGCTTTTATATGTAAGTCCTGGTTAACCAGGGCTTGTTTGTCACTTCTTGAGCACTGTTAGACTTTTAGACTTTTGTGAGGTGTGCACCGACTAGTATCATTTACCCTTGGTGTTGATGGTCAATGGAGCTGAACATGCAGCAGTCTGTCATCATCTTAGGGGAGTAATGAGTATGGTCCGCCTCATCTGCACATTCACGTTTGTATTTTTAGTGCACAAATGGCAGACACGTGACAGTTGGAGGATAGGAGTCCTTTCAGTCAGAATCTTCCTTCTATCTAGGCCAAGTGTTCCAGTAGGAGTTTATTTCATCCTGTGCTGCACACTTGCTTGTGTTAGCTGCTACCTTTGTTAAGTAAGGAGTGGTAGGGTTTAAGGTGGATGGTGGAAGTACTGAAGTGGAAGTGCCCGCTTGTTAAGATGATTGGCTCAGACTTCCTGTGACTTAGGGTAAGTGTGAGGGAGAGGCAATGTTCTCCCATTTGCATGTGGAACTTTCTATTGCCACTGCAGTATATTGTTTTGCTGTGGCATGCTGTTTCCAAGGCTGACAGCAGCTTTACATTCATTTCTTTATAGCGAGGTGTTTCTTTGTGTCACTTTAGGGAAATTTGTAGGGTGACATTGGCTCAGATGGTAAGAGCAGTCATCTGGTAGTCAGAGGGTTGCCAGTTCGATCCCACCCTGGGTGTGTCGAAGTGTCCCTGAGCAAGACACCTAACCCCCAAATGCTTCTGACAAGCTGGTTGGTGCCTTGCATGGCAGCCAATTGCTGTTGGTGTGTGAGTGTGTGTAGGAACGGGTGAATGAGAAGCATCAATTGTGCAGTGCTTTGGATAAAGGCGCTATATAAATGCCAACCATTCACCACTTTATTCAAAGCACAGTGTTTTCGTTCTCGTCATAGTTTAGTGTCGGTTATTGTACGTATTGCACTGAGGCCATACACCATTGTCGAAGGTAACATTGCAAAAAGAAAGAGCATTTCACACCTTCAGTACATGGGCACCTAAGGAGAAGGTCTTTGTGCTGGGTTGTGTAGTAGGTCTGTTTTATTTGTAACACTAGGTTAAATACATTCTAACAAATAATGCAATGACCTTGCAAATGTAACAGAAATATAAAGTTATGCTGGCTTGATAAAATTACTTAACACCACTTTTGTGATTATTTGAGTTGACCATACCTAGAATTGTGACTAAAACTCCAACAAGTATTTTAATATAAAATGTATATATTGAGTAAGTGTATTTCATTAAAAGAAATGAAGATTTGACTGACAAATTACATTGTTTAAATGTGTGTAATAATCATTGAATGTTTCAGCAAAATTGTTGAGTAAACACCATGTATAGCAATTAATTTTAAGAACTACAATTATTACACAACTCCACTTAATTGTATTATTCTTGACAAAAGAAAACGAAAAAAAACAGTTAGTTACATACAGCGGAAGTGACAACATAATTTCCCTGACTTGTGTGATTTGACAACAAAGTCTAAGGAAGTAACTTTGAATAAATCTATAATTGCACATATGTAGCATTGTTAAAAATGATGTTTGTAAATTGCACAAAATCATCTCATTATTTTATTTTATATACTCCCCGTTCGTGACCCCAGTTCTGTCGCCCATAAAACTTTTAGCTCTCCTCACCTCCTCCTCTTGTGTTGGCGGGAAGAGGTATGTGTCAGTTATCTCCAGCCCTTCGTCATTATTTTTACCCCTATACTTCATTTATCCATCCCTAATATCTCTTGTGTTATGATTTTGAGTCTCCAATTTGTGTAGGCTAGGAGCAAGCTGTTGTGGAGGTAGTTTCCTAATTCAAATAAAAATTTTATGCATGACAGGTATGTCATTCCATTGTAACGTCAGCTATTTTAGAATAGCCTATTTACCAGGTCTTTTGAACTGAGTAACGTTAGCCTGACTTAATAGCCTAGAATTTAATAGTCATGAGAGTGGTTGTTCATACTTGGCCTGTTATATTTGCAAATAACGTGGATGCTAGCAAGAGCACGCCCCGCTAGTAGCTAGTAGTACTAGTATACCCAGCTAGCAACTAACACGAGGTCTGCTTGGTGCACACTCTGGACGTGGGCTACGCGGGGGACATGTCCCACTCACTTCTCGTGTCGGTCTCATTTGTCCCCCGCACTTTATTCCAAAATAAACGGCCACGTCGTCGCTGACAGCTATTTACAAGCAGTATTTCCATTACCGTAACTCCTCAACAGTTTTCACTATGGAAAGAAATCCAACGGTGCCTGAAAGAGAAGCGTCGCTTTCTAACCATATACGTCCGACTAGGGAGGGTTTTATGCCAGCTCGGTAGCTAATGTAGTGTGCCCAACTGACGTTACGGTAGCTTGCTAACGCTATCTAGCTAGTAGCCAGCGTACAGTTCTACCTAATATAAATTTCACAATACATTAACAAAATATGTAGCTAGCTGTCTCTATCTCTGTGTGTATGTCCATAATGAACAGGGGATATGGTTATGTGTAACGTTAAGCTGGTGGAGTATGCCTGAAGTAGAGCTCCGTGAAGTTGCAAATGTTGCTGGCCACAATTGGAGATTTCCGGTTCGCATTTATATCAATATAAAAGTTCGGTGAATACATTTATAAAATTAATTATAATTAATTTTCTCATTTTTCTTTTAAAAATGAATACAGTTGGATATCATTTTGATGTATTTGCAGATAATATAAAAATGTGCACTAATTTCTATAAAAACTTTGCCAACAGTTGCTGCATTTCACGTGTGGCAAAAACATTTTTATACACTATTAGTTCACAACCAGCTGATTTGCATAACTAATTACTAAAAAATAATACATTGTTACCAACTACAAGGGGGTATAGTTTTAAGCCATAGACCCATATCTTTAATATTCTACAGTATTTTCTGTGAAATCATGTTCCCAGTGTAACTCTGTGTTTACCAGACATGCTCTGGGTAGGCATTAGTATCAAGTAAAGTTTATAATATCTCTCACTGGATTCACTCAAGCAGTATCTTATCTAAGATTAGTACAGGAGGATTGCAGTAGTGCTTAATAATATTAAGAATTTCACCCAAACCCACAATAACAGCAGACCAATCAGCTCATGTGTCAAAGATAAGATTGTATTAACAGTATTGACACATCAAATCAGTGTATTAGAAAAAAAATGTTGAATATGAATATGAACATGTATGTGTGTATGTTGAATATGAAATATCAATGTGAAATTCAGAGTACCACGAGTAGAACGTGTGGTGTACAATATGAAATATCAATGTGAATCTCAGAATACCATTAGTAGAACGTGTGGTGTATAATGTGAAATAGCAATACAGATCATAAAGTTCAACCTTATCTTGTAGCACACAAAAGTTCAACCTTATCTTGTAGCACACATATAATGAACAACATGAAATATCAATTCAGATCATATAAATCACCCTATGTTGGATCCAACAACCCCAAAAAAGATATATAAATGTCTTTTTGATATGAGATCTCATTTAAGAAAAATGGAGAAAAAAATATATATAGCTCGAGCTGAGATGAGTAGTAAGGGGGAAAGTTTTGCGTGTTTCAATACGAAAGTTCTGATCATACAGTCCTGATTAGAACATGTCCCGTCCTACCACACTCCTGTGGGGGGAAAAAAATCAGTCCATGGGATGACGTCCTACTCTCGAGGGAAACCTCTCAGTCCATCGAACGCAGGCAGGCTAATAGTAGACGGACGACACTTCGAATCCAGTTCGATGCACGGCACTCGGGGGGGGACGGACGGACTACGCGGTTCAGCGACGTTTTGTACAAATAATTAATTCCCCACATCATTACATCTTAACATGAACATACAGCAAATGTGTATACCAAAAGACACAGGTATTACTTTTCTTCATTCAAATACGTATCCTAGCTTATTCTGCGATAGCACCATAGCCATGTGGCTAACACAGCTAGCTTACATGAGTGTATAACACCGTATTTCATGAGGTTTGCAATTTCCATGACAGTGACACATCACGCTTCTAGTAGTCAGCCTATGTTGACTGGTTTACATTGCAATTAATTTTGTTCAACATGTAATCTGTCCTGAATAAATTAGCTAAGTGTCCACATTTCAACTTTCAACTCACCAGGATAAGTTCAAAATAAACCAAAACAGCTCTTCTTATAAATCTACAAGATGTCAGTCAACTTCTACTTTACTCTATAAGTTCTGTGTTGTATTAACCTAAGTGATTATAAGCTATTTGTCATAAATCTTATCAAATGTCTCTGTCTAATCTCTGTATCTGGGTGGATGGTGTCAGTCTGGGAAAAAGAAAAAAAAGATAATTTCTCCTCACTAGGAGGGTCTTAGAGTGTCTACAAATACCCAACTACTAATACTAGTGCTAAAGTGAGGGACTATTCACTTTAAGTAGGTGAAACTAATGAGGGTTACACCAGCAATTGTTGCTGTATTTGCAGTGTGGGGCAGCCCTATGTTGCTATGGACTGTCAGTTGCCACTCAGCTCATTTGCATAGCTGATAACGCAAAACTATAAATTGTAGTCTAGTCCAAGGCATGTCTGAAAGCTACTGAAGTATTTGTCTTCTTCGGTGGTTCACAACTTCCGGTTCAATGGACGCATACATTTTTACTGCAAACGTTGGAAGAATCAAACTCATGCAGAACACGAAAGGCATTGCCCTGGTTCTGCAACACAATGATGCAGTGTCTCACAACCTTCCGTTTGAAATGACTGGTGGAACGTAATGTAATCGTGCAGCCTGTGTGCACACGGCATAATAAAACATTTTGTGGGTCTAACGTTAGCTAGCTTGAGCTTGATCTGGGGCTCACTCAGTGCAGTGAGGTAGCTAATGTTAGTTTGCTAAACCAAATTGGTCTAAGCAGCGCCAAAATATATTACATTATATGTAATTTCATGTACTAGTTTGAATTAAAATGTTGTTTCTCTTCCCGGATCATGTATATGTCAATATCAATATCATCAGTGATGTGAGTTTTCCTGATTAAACAGGATTTCCTGCTTTTCTGACCTGATTGGCTAGACTTCACTGATGTGTCTTTATCTTGTGTTATATAATTTTTCTTAGGACAGCCCTGTTCTGCTTTACCCTCAGTGAGGTATAGGCTACTCAGTGGTCACTCTTAAATAGCTTCAGTGTTCCTGTGCATTGATGGGGAGAACCTGACAGAAGGCCTACCATCTCTGTAGCACTCCATCCAGTCCAGAGCCCGGGGTCCTGAAGTCACGACTCTTACGATACTCTGACGATGCGATGTTTCATATACCACTCTGATCTGACGAGTCTGACTAGTTGTCGTTGGCCGCTCAGGTGGGCTTTGGCTGCAATCTAGCCATAAAGGCCAGATTGATGGAGAGCTGGAGAGATGGTTGTCCTTCTGGTAGATTCTCCCGTCTGCACAGGAACTCTGAAGCTCTTTTACAGTGACTGTTAAGTAGCCTACCTCACTGTTGGTGGAGTAAAAAAGGGCTGTCCACTTGAAGTGGAGGGTCCTGTGTTGATGTCATCAAGTCTAAGAGAAATTATATAACAAGAATAAAAACACCGCATGAAGTGAAAATCTAGCCTCCAGAACTACTACTGAGAGATGTCACTATGATAAAGTAGGTCTAGGCTAGTGCAAATATAAACAACGTGGTGAAAATAATTTTTCAAGTTGGGCTCCAAATTGGGCTAATTTGCCTGGACTAATTGGCAACGCTTTGAATGTTGCAGTGAGCCCTTTACCTGTAGTCCACTGGTAATGTAGCTATTTCTAACTCCTATCAAAAACTTCGGCCATCTAGTTACACTACCAGACAAACAGTCTAGTTTTGCTAACGACAAGCAGTAAATGCACTGTGTATGATCCATTGAGGTGCGATCGCAGCCCAACACTGCACTCTGGCAGCATTGCACTCAGTCATCTTTTCTCATCGTTTTTCTACTGATTGACGGTTTTAGCTTGTCATAGTGCATGCCTGATCAGATTACAGTCTTGGTTGACTGGTGAAGCTGTGCACCCTATAGCTATGGCAATATATTGACAGTAATGTTAGAGAAATACCCCACTTTAATTGGAATAATTGAAATAAACAGTAATTTAATGTATTTATTTTAAGGGGAACCATAGCATGCAATTATCAGTTAGCTATATATGCCAATTGAGAGCATAATGTAGCTGATAGTTGATAGACATTTTTTAAATTATTATTCATGCAAGCCTAGCTTATAGGTGGCAAAGACTAGTTTGCAGGCGCTAGAAAATTATAATGCTACCATGACTTAACTTATTTACTTAATATTAACACAGCAGATACCAAATAACTGGTATAAAACCACCCAAAAATATGGAATTATGGAAGACTTCAATGAAATGCCTAATTTAAATGTCTTAAAGCTGCATGTCGGAACTTTTCAAGTTTTTGTGCTTTGACGCCCCCTGGTCGTAATAAACACTGAACTGAACAACACCTCCCCTAATTCTGTCCACAAGATACCTGGAAAACAACCAGTACTAGCCAATAAAAAAGAACGGCAGCAACACCTGATAATGTTTTGGGCAAAACATGTCACTTCCCTGTGATTTCTTGCCAGTGTACTACCAGTACACCAAATTATAATATAATTTATTCTCAAGCTCTCATTCGGTGTCATGTCACGATAATGATTTTGTTGGGTCTTGCTAAGGCCAATTTATAAACTAATAGTAAAAAAAAAAGTGAATATTTAACTACAAAAATTTCTTAGAGATGGCAAGAGACCTACAAACCTAGTGAACACACGTTCAAGGCTCTTTTTAATTGTTGTCTGTGAGCTGTTTGTTGTGATTCTAAAAATTAGTCTCTCAAACTATGCCTGGTTATTATTAAATAGCTGCAACTTAATGGCTTGAATTTTAGGCTATTGATCCTTGAAAGTCATTGAAAGGTCCTTGAATTTGATGTTTATGAAAGTGTGGGAACCCTGATCCTAATATACTAGCAGTCTGCGCTGGAAGATGGCAAGAAATTCTGCTGTTCTGACCTCCACGGGGAGTTTGTTTCACCACTGTGGAGCCAGAACAGACAGGGGGAGGCGTCAAGTGGCCTGTGGGGGCCCGAACGAAGAGGTCTGGCATAGGGTAGGTAGGGTCTGATGATTTTTTGGAGGTAAGCTGGAGCTGACCCCTTAACTGCTTGGAAGGCTAGCACCAATGTTTTGAATTTGATGCGAGCCATGACAGGCAGCCAGTGGAGGGAAGTAAGCAGGGGGGTGACATGCAAGTGTTTGGGAAGGTTGAAGACCAGACGAGCTGCTGCATTCTGGATAAGTTGGAGGGGTCTGATGGCGGACGCTGGGAGGGCAGCCAAGAGGGAGTTGCAGTAGTCCAGGTGGGACAAAACCTTTGCTTGGACCAGGAGCTGGGTCGAGTAGGGGGTGAGAAAGGGGCGGATTCTCCGGATGTTGTATAGGAAGAACCTGCATGACCGGGTCACCGCCGCAATGTTCACGGAGAGGGACAGTCTGCTGTCCCATCACCACGCCGAGGTTCCTTGCACAGGGTGATGGCGTCAGTGAGGTATCCCCTAGGAAAATGGAGAGATCCAGATGGGGAGAGGTACTGGCAGGAATAAATATCATTTCAGTCTTACCTGGGTTGAGCTTTAGATGGTGGTTGTCCATCCAGCTCTGGATGTCACTCAGGCTAGCAGAGATACGAGCTGAAATCTGTGTGTCAGATGGTGGGAATGAGATGAAGAGTTGGGTATCGTCCGCATAGCAGTTGTTCTGACTCCTGTCCGTTTATAAGTACCATTAGTGACACCTAGTGTCGCCAGTAGGTACTGCGCCTTTAAGAAAATAATTAGACACGGCCCCTCGTGTGTGCCATCGTGTGATTCTCTTCAGAAGCAGGCAAACGTGTTCGTGCTCCAAGCCTACTTCAGTTGTCATCCAACCCATAGAGTAGATCTATCAGTGAGTATGGTTGCTCCTTTCTTATTTAAGTTGGACATTTGAGTTCAGGAAACTGTGAAAATAATTTGTTTTTGGTTGTTAGAACCGGACGTTTATATGCCATTGTTAAGCTAACTGTTAGCTAACTGCTGTTTAGCTAGGCTGTGTGAGCACATTGTTAGCTACAATTTATGTTTGTTGGATGTTGTATTGCTATGCAGCTATGTATACTCACCTACTGTACTTACCTGGGAAGAAATCATCCTGTAATATTAAGTTGTTGGTTATAGCTAAATTGCACTCATTACAGCTGATGAACATTTCTGTTGGAATCTGGAAACCTGTGAAGGGAGAGAAAAATGTTAGTAATAAGAACTATGTTGAAGTTACATGATGTTGCATATATATATTATTATATTGTATACCTGTAACATGTACATACCATTGTCTGTGTTGCAGTTTTACAAAAAACAACAAAGATTTTCAGTAAATACACTCAACGTGGAGTCAAGCCTGGAATCTTTTATGTGTTCGCTATCTGTCTAAACAATACAAGGGACGTATTTGCAGAGGGCAGAACAGCAGTGGTAGGAAAGAACATGTGCAGTGATAACAGGGCCAAGGGAACAAGGAAGGCTGCTCATGCGGCATGGAGTGATTCACTGACGGAGAGGAGTGCGGTCTCCGTCGAGTGTCCAGGTCTGAAGCCAGACTGATGGGGGTCTAGCAGGTTGTTTTTAGAAGAGAAAGAAGAAAGTTGATTAGAAGCAGCTTGTTTGACTGTGTTAGATAGAAAAGGAAGAAGAGATACCGGGCGGTAGTTCTGGATGATGGAGGGATCCAGGGAATTCATAATGGCTTGTGTTAGGGTATGATCTTTTCATACCCTAACACATTTGCAGGAGGGTTGCGCGGACATAGATGGTGTGTTTTGAAAGCTCTGCGTTGCTAATAAACATTTTTTATATATTGTGGCGACCATGAAAATGAAGTCATCAGTAAAATAAAAGGATTTATTGACAAAACTAAAATGGACACGACACAAAAATGCTGAAGCATTACCGATGACAAATCGGTCCCGCAGAGTTGCTCCAATATTTTTGAAATACGGAGAGCACGACCTTGTGCAGCGTTCAGGCTCACCCTGCAGTACAACGAAAACATGGATGCTGCTGCACATGTTTGCGCTTTCCGTACTTCAAAAATATATTCAAAATGTTTATAAGCAACGCAGAGCTTTCAAAACCCACAACCCATGTTTTCGCAACCCTTGTACTACTCACAGAAGCCAAAAGCACCAATCCTACTCATGTAATGACTTTAAGGCTGATGTGGTTGAAAAACTTCCCATTTCTACCAGTGTTGAACAAGAATGAAAGACAATGTCCAGTATTGGAATCAATTGATGTGGAGTTGGATTCTACTGTAGGTTTGGATTGTGAAGGAGATGCAAGTGCATTTGATTCTCTCTTTTTGAAATTAGAAAGCGTTTATAATGTCTCTGGTAAATGTATTGATGACTTGGTGGAACAGCTTCAGTTTATCTGCACATCATCATCTCAGTATATTCCAAATTTAGTTGGAGACATTTTGACTCAAAATAACTGCACTATTGATGAAACGGTTATCAGTGAATTAGTTGAAAAATTGTGTCTGTAATCCTCTCAGTAAAGCCTTTGGTGCCTTTGTTTCTAAATTTAAGAGGGGGAAGTATTTTAAAGAGAACTTCCAAGTTATTGAGGCAGTTGAATGTATATTGTATCCAGAGGATAAAAGTGACAGCGGTGTACTGGGTACTTGCAGATGTGCCATGAGGATTGAGATCCCAATTTACATCAATTCATTTTGCAATCCTTTGCAAAGCCAAATGACATGAAGAAATTTGGCCATGAAACTGGCCATGTTCTGGAGCCTCTCTTGAACGATCTCATTACATTAGAGGAGGAAGGCATTTTTTTTCCTACGGTTGGTAAAAATATCAGAGGAACAGTTTTTTTGTGTTTCAGCAGACAACCTTGATGCTCATTCTTTGAGTGGCCTTGTAGAAAGCTTTACTGGACATTACATATACAGATTTTGTATTGGGGACCATTCAGACTATCAGCAAAAGGATGTGCATTCATGAGTTTTTCCACCAAGAACAAAGGACAATTATGCTTTACATGTTCAGTCTGGGGGCGGCACGGATGGTGCAGTGGGTAGCACTGCCGCCTCACAGCAAGGAGGTCCTGGGTTCGAATCCCCGTCGGCCAGGGCCTCTCTGTGCGGAGTTTGCATGTTCTCCCCGTGTCTGTGTGGGTTTCCTCCGGGTACTCCGGTTTCCTCCCACAGCCAAAGACATGCACGTTAGGCTGATTGGAGAGTCTAAATTGCCCGTAGGTATGAGTGTATGAGTGTGTGAGTGAATGGTGTGTGTGCCCTGTGATAGACTGGCGACCTGTCCAGGGTGTATTCCTGCCTTTCGCCCAATGTATGCTGGGATAGGCTCCAGCCCCCCTGCGACCCTGATCAGGATAAGCGGGTTCAGATAATGGATGGATGGATGGATGTTCAGTCTGTAAAGGAGAACCCTGCTCTGCTACATTATTATGGTGTAGAGGGTTTGTCCTTTAACCGAAAAATATAAGCATTTTCATTTTGTAACAGGGTACCCACCAGACGTGTTTCACGATCTCTTTGAAGGAATAATAACCTTTGGTTAAGTATAAGTATAAGCTACCTAGATACACTAATATCGGAATATTGGCATCAACTATTGGACGTTTTTCCTGAGCGAAATTAATTCCAAAGCACTATTTCTTGGAGCATTACCCTGCTATGATAAAATGCTTTGGTCCTTTGGTTTGTGTCTGGACTATGCATTTTGAGGCAAAGCATAGTTTCTTCAAGAGAGTTGTTAGATACACAAACTGCTTCAGAAATGTATTGCTGTCTCTCGCCTCAGAGCACCAAATGATGATGGCATATTATTTACATGATGGTGCTTTGATGGCTGCATTATGTGTGAGTGTACTAGTATTCCATTGGCATTGCTGCATGTTGAAATACAGGAGAGGCAACCACATGGTCACTTTAAAAAGGCACATTATTTCCCAATATTAGGGGAAAAAGACTGAAACACTAATGCCTAACTCCTGCTCTGATTGCCAGTTGTGAATGGTTTTCATGCAGATGGACCCTGTTGTTATGAAGGTGATTATAGGTCACCGTAGTGAGAAGCTGACACTGGTATCTGGGATTCCTGACTGTGGAGCATTTGGAGGACACTGTAAAAATTGCATTTCAACTCCATGAGAGCTTCACCCTGCATTACTTTGATGAGATTACTTTACACTTCATTCTACTGACCAAGTTAAACCTAAGGGAACAATCAAAGTTGTGGTTATTCCACAGATAGTGTTTTCACTTGGGACTGAATGTGACCAATGTGCACAATTGTGACACCTCCAGTTCGACTTCATCACAGCCGTCCTGTAGTTCTGCAGATTACCAGTCAGATGGCAAATCGTCAACGGCATCACAAGACAGTTATCTTATCAAGCCCTCCAAGGGCATCATGGCCAAATAAAGTTGCCATTCCACTTTTCACAGTTGCAACAGAGGCAGTGCTGAGGAATGCCAGTGAAGAATTTGTCAAAGATGGCACTGTCCTCGACAGCACTCGGCTGAAGCCTGAAATCTTGGAAAGGCTAGCGGATTACATATACAGCCACACAGCCTATCCTTCAAGCATTCAGATTGGAGAGGTTGCAGAAGCCTTTGTCAAAACACATTCAGTCAAAAAAGCACAGAAAGGAGAAGTGGTGTATCTCCCACACTATCCTTCAGGAGAGCATGGAAGACCAAGAGCAGCAGCGACTCCAAATTCTTTCCGAATTAAAGAAGAGAGATGGCACGACGACCATCAAGCAGTTGATGTCCAACACATTGGTGCATAGAAGACATCATGTTGTCACCCTTCAGTTGAGCATCAAAGAGATCAAAGAGAGGTGGCCTGCCTTGTTAAATGAGTCACAGGTGAGTAAGTGGCATTGCTCCAACACAGAGATTAACACAAAGACATCTTAGGCAGAAAATGTGCATGCTGAACTTTCAGAATTTGTATTATCTAAGTTTGAATTGTCTTTTTCTTGCAGCTGAAAGCTAGGAAGTCAGTTCAGTCATTCAATTATAGTGAGCGAATCACCTCTCAGCACTAGACAGATAGCAAGAGGCCGTATAGTCAGCCAGTCGCCTCTGTTGACCTGCCTCCAGTCAATCCCCTCTGTCTGCCTCACACACACAAAGGCTGGAGTAACTTGACCCAGCTCCAGTCTGTGTGTGTGCCTCTGCCTCTGTCTCCGCTCGCACGCTGTTCAGTGTTAACTCAAGCACAACATACCACAGAGATTAGGCTGGGTGCAGGCTAAAGGATTTTCAAATCTTAACCGTTTTTAAAAATGTGGGAAACCACGGACATAACAACAGATTTAACCGATTTTTAATCTTTTAATCGTAAGAACGCACACACCGGGTGATTCAGTCAAGATGCAGGACCACGAACTTGTTATTTGTACACAGGTGGAGGGGAGAGTGAAACCTGCAATCATTAGAAATGTAGTCATTTTTTAATACATTCTCTGACCTTCCACTGCCATGGAGATTCCGTTTGATACTGTGCTCTGGGCTTGTATGTAATGGCATTCCATCTAGATATCTTTCAGAATATAGCCTGCCATAAACGAGCAGTAGACACTGTAACTTCAGTCTGATGCAAATGAAAGGAGCTCCGTTTTGCCTCTGCGATTGTCGGGAGGGGCGAATGGGAGCCAAAATTGGCCTGATTATCGTGTAATTTAGCGCCGGGAGCTTCACAGAGAATTTGCTCTTGTTTTTCAGATCAGATCAGCGCAGAGTTCCAGAGACTCACCCACGTGAATCTTGAGCCCAAATTCATGCTCATGTTGGACCAGTCAAGGACTTTGAGGTGAGCTTCTTTTGCAGGCTTTTCCAATGGACTTAGATTCGTAGGGTTTTTCCCCTTGAGCAATGTTCCACATATTTTACCACGTTCCACTACAAGGCACTTGCTCAACACCACCACCACCACCAACCTCCACCACCACCACCACCAACCCCCCACCAGACCGCTCACCACATATTAGCTAAGGTTGAGAGGGAAAGAACAGAGTTGCTATTGCCAATGAAATCAGGGAATGATTTTTGTGGCTGGATGAAAGAGCCACAAAAATTTAGCCAGGACAACGGGAAACCCCCTACTCTTTGCGAAGAGTGTCATGGGATCTTTAATGACCACAGTGAGACAGGAGTTGGTTTAACGTCTCATCCGAAAAGTACCCATCACTGCGCTGGGACTTGGGGGTAATTTGACCAGAGTGAAGACCGTCCAGGAGGTCTCCCATCCAAGTTCTAACCAATCCCACACCAGCTTAGTGTATGTGGTATGGCTGCTAGCTATGAACCCTTTAAATGCCAAGTGAATTGTAATGTGTGGCATCGGTCAAAACAGACTGTTCACCAACATGAAACAGGTTTGATAGTGGTGGCCATAACAATTCCCCAACTGCAATCCTTACTTTTATTTTTAGCCTCTTGGACCTTCCTCACAGTGCAAAATACATGAATACACTCTTCCATGCAGGTTCATGAGCTACAGTTCTTTTACATTTCTTAATTATTGCCCAAATTTGGGAAATAGTATTTTCAGGCATTTGGCTATTGTGTATAGTTATTGCTGAATTATGAAGGTCAACAAGCTTTTGTCTCATTCCGTTTGTGTGATCTCTGACCTTCTGCATGTTGATATATGACTAAGAGAGTTTGGCATGCATGTCAACTATTTAGATCCAAGTGAAACAGAAAGTCATGGACAACCATGCACTTAAGAATGCCAGCTATAAAAGTGTCTAACAATCAATACTTTGAGATTTTCAAAACAACATGAAAATTCTAAACAGAATTTTTGTGGTGTTCAAATTGGAGGTGAATTTGTCAGAAAACTGCTAAATTATTGAATGTGGAAAATTATGACAACACACTGTATGCCAAACTCACACAAATTGCGTCAGCAAAGAGGAGCAGTGGCTGGAAACCGAAACTCATGCGTACATAACGCAGGATAGCTTCTCAACACGCCAAAACTATGGCCTCAAAAATGACCTAAAACACCTCTGTGACCCATTCTCAGTAAAAAAAAAAACCCAAAACAAGTACCGTAAATCCTCAAATTGTGTCCGGGGTCTTTTATTTACTTAGGCTGCACAAAGCACAGGCCTTTATTTGGGGCAGGCTTGTATTCGAGGCAGGCCTTTATTTCTTATTAGGCTTCTGTTGTCGAATTTTATTCTTAGAAATGAAGTAAAAGGCTACACTTAAAGTGGGCCAACACTGTTCAACACTTCCTGTAACCGTTCAGAAATCAATTAGTGTAGGCTAATCAGGAAACACCGTTTGGTAAGTCATAGTGTCAGTCTTAACAGACTTAGTTTATTGCAAATATTCTCAAACACAATAAATCACATGTAAGTCCAGAATCCATAAAATAACAACTTGTCAGACACGCCTTCATGAACAATAAAAAATTAGCGTAGATGACAGCAAGTTAAGGATTTTTTCCTAAAGTGCATTTTATTGTGAGACATGCGTTTTGTTTGGAGCAGCATATCAAAAGATTTTCGCTTTGGTTTGGGATTTCATTTACTTTTGGACTGTTTGATTCTATTGCTAAATGTTGGGACTGATGGGCACTGAAATCTGGGGGGTATTTGATGGTTCACTGTTAAGTTTTATGTAGTTGAAAGAGAGTCGGGATTTCCACCCGTCTGTTTATTGCGAGCCAAGGAAGTCGCTTTCATTCATTCACTGAACGTGCGCTGTGCTGTAAATACATGGAAACGTTATTGTGTAGCCAAGTAGCCTAAATTGACTTAATTTTTAATTTTGCCTGATTTACTTTTTATTACATTTGTAGGCTGGAATGCCTCGCAGCAACAATTGTGTTTAAAGGTATACTGCTTCAGCCTTTGGCAAGCTACTTAGAAGGGGGCGGCAAGCGACTGGTAGCTTGAGAGCAACGTGTTGGAGACCCATGGTGTAGGACAACGACTTTTCATTGGCAACAGTATTAAACCAACCAACAATATAAAATATTAAGAAGAGCTCTTTTATTTAATTGAGTTAAATCGAAACAATGTCTTCTAGTGCTCATGGACAGATAGCCCTACTGGAAGGCAATATTACCCCGGCTTGTATTTGGGGGCCGGCCTTTATTTGTCCGTTTCGACCACGCCCCCGGCTATTATCGGAGGCCCGGCTTCAAATAGAATCCCGGACACAATTTGAGGATTTACTGTATGCCATGAGCTTCACATGTAATGTTGGTATTTATGACAACTGCATTGGAAAAACACTTGTATCTGAGGCACAAAACACACTGTAAGTAAGTGGTGTAAAGACCACAAAAACTGGACCTCTGAGTCATCTTTTATTATTTTTTGTACATCTGGATAGGTTTTTGTTCAGAGAATGCCAAATGAAGCCTTCTACCCACAAAGGCATATACTATGAAGGATTTCTACCTTGAAAATATTATAAAATAACCTTACTAGGGCATATATATGACTCACTGTCAACTGTACAGTATTTGTTACCATATTGATTTAAAATTTCACTGTGGAAAATATTGAAGTAAAAGCAAATAAACCCACTCTGCCCCGAATTGCCAGGCTTGTGGGGTTAATACATTTCATTGAAATCATAATATTATTTTTTATTTTATGATAATGCCACTGCCCTCCTGCTTCTTGTTGGGTGGGATCCCTCTTGAATCTTGTCCTGCTGGTTCCTTGATCCTTGACAAACCACCCCCAGTACACTGTGAGCTATGACATTACATGCCACTGTTTCATGCAAAAATATTTGAAGGTTGTTGAAATGCTATAAATACATAATGTCCTGGTGTAGCTACAAACAGGGCTTGTTAATTGCCAAGAAAAAGGTTTACTAAAACAAAGCATTGTCAAAGAGTGTAATCTCTGATTGAGATGTCGAAACAAATTCATAATCGACCTTTCCAGAACCTTTGAAATGAAGACATTAACTTACCAATATCCTCACTGTGCCACCAGAGGACGCGGTTTCGCTTTACAAACAATATTTCAATTTTGTCAGGGACTGGAGCTGGGCTGGAGTTCTAAAACGAGAAAGTAGGTCTACATTCCAAGACGTTGCAGGGCGACTGTAGGCTACACTGGGAAATCATGTCTGCTCTATGCCCGTTTTGTTTTTCTTGTTTCTCTTGTGATCTGTTTAACGAATAAACACTGAATAGTGTCTGCCAAAATAATATAATTTGTTGAATTATTTGCACATTAGTTCTACACATATTAGTTAGTTATAAAAACATAGGTATTGAACTTCTTGACTGAAATGTTGTATACGACGAAAACAGCGCATTTGAATCTGGTTGGTTTAGCCGTTTCAGGGCAATCATCTTAGCTAGTCATAGGCTAAAATGTGGTTAAACGTTGAAATAAAGAATAGTCCGCCCTTTGCCTCCACCCAAAATGCACACATCCGGGCATCCCAACGTCACCGGGTCACTCCAAGAAACAAGCTTGGGAGAAGGACAGGCACAATGCTAATGTACTTGAAATGCTAGTTAGTATAAAAGCGCCTCTCGTTAACGTTGTATTTTGGAGTAGTAGTACTACGGATCAGCTCTGAACTGGACAAGGGTCATTGCACACCTTGCAAGGTATTAAGGAAAATAAACTTAAAGTGGAGCTTTGAAAGAACCGATTCCTTTCGGGAAGCCTGGCTTGACGGGCAGTGTCAGTTTGCGCTGTCACACTAGACTCCAGTTAAATTAATAACGTTACTATTCAAAAGGACCGGCCTTCTTCGGGATCATTTTACTTTTTCTGGAAAGGACATCAGTTGGTAGTATTTCATGTAGATTGTTGCTGATTGGATTTTGAAAAAGGTAAGATCTTTTAAAATATCCTGAAACTACAAACTCGCTAGCTAACTGTTAGCTATCCCGAGCGGAAAATTCCACACATAGCTAACGTTAGCTAAACCAACATGTCAACCCAAAACTTGCCACCTTGTTTTTGTCACTGTTTCTGCGTCCTGGAGTACATTGGGTTTAGCTATCTAAGTTATGTGGTTAATGCCATCTTGGTAGCAATCTAACGCTGTACATTTGCTAGCTAACTCTAGTTTGTTGAATGGAAAGAATAGCTAAACCAGATAGCTAGTTACAGTTTTTAGCAAACCAACTCGGATAATTGCAAAGTTAGCTCACTAGCTCTAGGCTAGACTATAAAACTTCTCAAACGTTAGGCTAACTATCCAATGGACAGCTTAACGTTAGCTAGCTATGTCCCCCGTCTAATTTTCAATAACTTAAAGAAGATGGAGAAAACAGAGAGGAACGCGTCTGTGGTAACTTGAAAGGTAAAATCCAAAAAGGTGCTCTTGGAACAAGGGTGATGAGAATAACAAGATAAGGGCACTCTTGTTTTGGATGCGTTAAAATGCATATGAATAAAGGCTTTTTAACGCATCCAAATCTAGAGTGCCTTTGTCGCTATAGACGATGTCACTTTTAGCTTACCTCGCCAACAACTCATTTCAGTTGATACAATATTAGCTTACCAGCTAACGTTTGTGGTCTTCAACGTTTACCTTATTTTTAGCTAGGTAGTGAGTTAGATGTCTAGCGAACTAGTTCAGCTGCTGAATAACGAAATCTGACGTAGAAACCTTCACCAGTCATGTTTTAGCTTGTTAGTCAACGACGTTATATGGGATATATTGCGAAATGTCGATTTCTAAAAACTAACTAACGTTAGCCACAGTTAGAATTTTTGTTAACATAAGCTAGCTAGCTACCTTCTGGACTTCAGCTAAATGTAAATTGCCATCGTCAGACTAACACATAGGCTAGCTAGATAATTAGCTAGATAGTGGGCTAAATGTTCAGTTCTTTATAACATTGCGATCAGAAACTGTCAAGCTGGATAGCTCCTTGGGTCGTCCACCAGGCTAGTCAGTGGTGCTCGTTTTAGCTATCTCGAAGTTGAAACTTAATAAAAATAGACGAGCTAGCTGGCTAGTGACTGCAACATTTTGATTGAACATGCCGGGTTGTTTTCACTAAGTTGTGAGTTTGAACTGTCACCGTCCTAACATCATTGTGTGATTTAATTTAGGTTCACTGTTGGTTAACTGTGAACTTGTTTTAAATTCGACTGAATTGGGTAAGTTAATGTTACAATCAAGATGCATTTGGATTTCAAACCAAACTTTGTTTTCGGTTCAGGCTGACCCAGAGGGACTTGAAAGTAGATTATGGCAAGATACTTTGTATACTAGGAGTAAATGAGAAGCAGTTGACGTAAAAAAGGAGTGGCTATAAATGGGGAAATTGTACAATGATCTAACAAATCAACGTTGTTTTAAAACACTGTTTACGTCATGTCAAACGGTAAGGGTCTGTAGTTGGAGCAATAACGTTGGAAGATAAGTAATATACAGGGAAACTGGTAAACCGTACCACAAGGCAATACAACCGAGCAGAGAGCGAGTACAATTCTCAGGTGCGAGGTGTTAAGCTTAAACTCAAGCTGCCAGGTGAGTGGTCTTGTGTCTGGATTTAAATTGAGTCATCTTTGTGCAAAAATAAAAAAAGTTTTAATGAAACTTTTTGGGGGGTATCGATTACACAGAAATGGCGTACCAAAATCAGTAGTTGTCGAGCCTGTTGCCATTGTAGTACACCTGCGAAATTAGGGCGCTCAATATAATAGCTTCCATATTTGTATTTTTCGAAACCGCATTGCTCATTCATTTAAAAAAAAATGTAAATATTTTAGTTTACAGATTTTACAGATGGCCTCCGTCGACCTAACATTGGTGGCATTAAAAAAAGTGATTTACTACAGTAATTGCTGAAAGAATTATCGTGCCATTTTAGACGAATTCCAAGTAGTAGATGCCAATAGTAGCTAAATTCTTAATAATGAAGTACCCTATTGGTAAAATCACAATTAAGCATCAATCAAAAAAGCCCTCATCTCGTTGCCCTCAGCTCCCAGGTCGATAGAACGTAGCCCGTAGCAAGCTAGAGCTATACATTTGCTTGAATGTTGTCGATGCATTACACGAAATAACAATTATTGCAATGTAATGTGCAGCGTTGAAAGATTAACAGAAAAATAGGTAAATTGCGTGGCTGATTAATTCATTATCATTACTGGATCAATTATCGCACAGTAAACCCGGTTTAAATGTGAATTTCATCATTTTAATCGTGTACATGTTTTACGTGTAACATCATATTTCCTAGTGTTTTGGAGGAACTCATGCAAAATGAGAAATGGTATCACTTGGCTATGTTGAGGAATGTTTTAATGTGATCAAAATGGCAAATAAAATGCTTTTCTTAACACATGCTTAAATTACGTACCAAAAATGAATTGGTTACTATTCTTGAACTCTTTTGACAACAGGCATAATCCTTGTCTTCTGAAAGAGTGTTACTAAAACAGAAGCTGAAACACAGTGGAAGTGGAAGACTTTTTTTTTCACTGAAAAGATTTTCTGTTTGAGTGGATACAGATTTTTGTGGCAGTGCCTGCTTAGAAACCCAATGGAGCCACGGTCAAAACATTGGACAAGTGAAAATTCAATGGCGTTTCTCCCACTTGGCACATTTTTAGGATAGCATTATTATGTATTTGGTTCGCTGGACCCTTGCTGTGAAAAGAACACTGACATTACCTTATTTTGTGTAGCATATAGATTTCCAAAATTCAATGGAATCTTTAAATAGGTTATACAGATAGAACCGTGAGTCTTAACGCTTTCAAACTGTATATCTTGCCATAGTGATTGAAAATTGCACCGTGAAAAAAGGAAACCCACATCAGCTGACAACTTGTAAATGTAGCTGAATAATTCAGAAAGATACTTTGGGGTACCAAGAAAATATGTAATAATGTAAAATGTTCTCTAATGTTGCCAGACCTAGACTGTGGTCATTGTCCTTAGCGAATATATAAACATATATAGTCGTGTTAACTGCATTAATTAATCAAGTAAGTGCTGGGTAACAACAAAAGCTACGGCTCTCCAGGACCAGGAGTTACGACCCCTGCTCAAATTTATCTCCAACATTAAAGCAATATTGCTCAAGAGGACTTTTGGCACATGCAAGCTCCGAGCTCTAGCTTGCTACCAGGGAATCTCAAGCTGGGAACTATGGTCTTGGCAGCCGAGACCTTTCATACGGGGAGCTGAGTTTTGAGAGGTGGGAGCAGCGAGGTGAGAGCTTAAATGAGATAAAGCACATATTTCTGAATTATAGACAGAATGAGTGGTCTTGTGTCTGGATTTAAATTGAGTCATCTTTGTGCAAAAATAAAAAAGTTTTAATGAAACTTCTCGGGGGTATCGATAACACAGAAATGTGCCTGTTGCCATTGTTGTACACCTGCAAAATTAGGGGGGCAATAGCTTCCATATTTGTATTTTTCTGAACCACATTGCTCATTCATTTAAAAAAATGTACATTTGGTTTTGGTTTACAGATTTTACAGATGGTCTCCATTGACTTAACATTGGTGGCATTAAAAAAAGTGATTTACAGTAATTGCTGAAAGAATTATGGTGGCATTTTAGGCAAATTCCAAGTAGTAGATGCCAATAGTAGCTAAATGTTTTTATAATGAAGTACCCTATAAAATCACAATTAAGCATCAATCAAAATTAGAGCTTGTTTGGCAATTCATAGTCACTTATGAATTAATTTAACTCTTTATTAATGTTTCTGTTAAGTAGCCTAAATAATATGCAAACTTCACACTACATAATGTAAAATATATTCTGTAGGCTACATTAATTGTATTTAAGACATTTTCTTCAACACTGCATTCTGCCCATTTCACAGGTTCTGGATGCATTTTTATTGCCATCAGAAGTGTACCATGAAATGGTTCTCTAAGCTAAATTTTGCTACACTTCCAAAGGGGTACCAAAAAATGGTACAAGGAACATGGGGTGGAGCTAGCAGTCCTGTAAACATTTACTTTATTTATAGGCTATGAGTTGGCCAATAACTAAAGAAATTTAGCTGAATAGGTGGGTCTCTGGTACTTTAAAGCATAAAAGCATAAAATAAGAGAAGGGTGTGTCTGGTATACACTTAGCATTTGTTCAGACATTATGCTACCCCAAATTCTCATTGAATTCATGCTTCTTGGAAATTCAATGGAAACCAAACCTGAACGTATTAGGAGAACTATCAAGGTTCAAGAAGCAGTGTCACGGCACAAGGTGAGGCCACCATTACATTACATGTCATTTGGCTGACGCTTTCATCGAAAGCGACTTACAGTTGACTAAGCAGGACAGTCCTCCGCTGGAGCAATGGGTTAAGGGCCTTCGTCAAGGGCCCAGCAACTGTGCGGATCTTATTGTGGGGATTGAACCACCAACCTTGCGGGTCCCAGTCATGTACCTTAGCCACTACGCTACAGGTTGCCCCACCATTGCCATAGATATTTGTTCACTGTAAATATGTGGCTTGTTTCTTTCTAATATTGATTTTATGTTAATGTATTGTTTGTAAGTTATATTTCTGTAATTATATTTGAACTTCATAATTATGGGCACGTGGTTTGTACCAATTAGGGCTGAACGATTTGGGGGGGAAATCTAATAGCGATTTTTCAGAGCAATATTTTTGTATTTATTCACAGTGCCTAACATAGAAATAATTATCTTGTATAGCGATCACAACATTCAAAGTTGTCAACATATAAACTGCTCTAGTAATAGCCTACATGTTTGGGTGAAATTATATCAACTTGGTATGTAAACATATTGATTAAGAAAAAACATTTTTAACTTTTGAATTGAAAAACCAAAGGTTCATAATAAAATATCTTTTGAAAACTTAAAACCTTCAGTAAACATTTTAGCAGCTACAGTTTGGCCAGCAAATTCTGTGACTATAAGAACACATGATCACAGAAAAGGATGGGTAGTAGAGAGCAGACAATTTCAAGTTCCTTGACTGGACAGTCACTGTCAAGTGTTTATATTTTTCAGTGCTGTTGGATCATGTTAGCTGGGTGTGGCTGCTCTCTGCTGAATTATATTTTAGCAATGACATATTTCCCATGTCCAAATGATAAGTTTTTAAACGCAAGCCAAAGATCACCTAACACAAATGGTTATAAATGATTTTAGTAGCAATATTAAAAATGCTGATTTAAAGGTACAATAGGTAACCTTTTTTTGTTAAAACGTTGTAACAAGACTATTGTAATTCCTATCATTGAAAAAGGCTCACTGACTTCTGCCTGTGTTTGTAGTCGTTAAATTTGTGTTTCAAAATATACAGTTGACGGGCTTTCACTCTGTATCAAAACATTGTACAGCTGTACAATAATTCAAGCTCATTGGTTGAAAATTGGTTCTAATTGCCACAGCCAATGGTGTGGGGGCTTATTCTGATTGTTCGCATGTAGCTGCCCAAATTGCACTCCAGACAAGCGATCACTGAAACTCTGTATGCTATTACTTATTATCCAAGCAAAGAATACATATCTAGTTATAAAACAATACCAGTTCGCTATTGATAGCAATGGTTATTTCTAAATTCGGCAAGCTAACTAATAGCTAATTTGCTTGTTGCTACTGATAACAAACTGGTATGGTTTTATAACTAGATATGTATTGTTTGCTTGGATAATAAGCAATAGTATACAGAGTTGATTGCTTGTCTAGAGTGCAATTTTTCTTCAATCATGCGTGTTTAGCTAAACCTTCATTTGTCTCAAACTGTAAGTTACAGTTGCATCGTTTGTGGTAGACTATCATTTTAGTTATATAGCCAGCTAGTTACATAGCCAAATAAGTTGCTTGCGCGTAATATAGTTGGTTATCTAAAGTTCAACTTCAAAAAGACAAAAAATATAAATATTGTTGTGTAGCAAACATTTCATAAAGTCACCTGTTCAAACATTTTCTTACTCGAACACTACGAAAAGATGGCAGGCTCTTTCGCATTTGTCACTGTCAGCTTTCCAAAATGGTGCATGAGAACACTGAACTGTATAATAATGCTTTATATTACGTGTTATTTAGACTGGGAAGGATAAACAGTGGTTTGAGGGTTTTTGTTGCTGTAATTCCTCTCTTGACTGTTAGGAGTCCGAAATGACCTATTCGTACCTTTAGTAGTCACCTCTCAAGTGCCCTTGCCTGTCAAACTGAGTTCATTGAGAAGTGTCCTTTGGCAAACCATGCAGCGTAATTTAATTTATGATGTTGTAATCAAATCTGCTGTTTGAATCCAAATCCTTTCAAATCCTCTATCAGATTTTATGGATAATTTCTCAGTGAAATTAATTGATGCAGTTTGACAGAGGGAGCAGCGGAGCATAGTTGGAATTGAAGCATCTCATTTTGCATTCACCTATTTGAGCTATTACAAACACTGACGTCAAAAAATATCCATACCTTAACCATGGGGAATCTGCTCAGCTGAATGCATGTAGGCATTTCACAACAAATTTCACCACTGCACTGTGGCATTTGTTCATACTTACCTCACACATGCTGTAGTTCATACTAGCAGAGACTCAGTCCCATCTTGCGCATGCTATGGTTTAGCGCAGATTCAGTCGTGCTTCGCACATGCTATGGTTTAGCGCACCTAAATTTCATACTCACTGTGGCCACCATAAAGTCCCATAAAGAGGACATTGAATTAATTTAATATTCAGTAAACTTTGGCAACATTCCTGCATTCCTCTTAGCAGTTGGCACGGTATTAAGGTATTATCTCCAGATCTGTCTGCTGTGATCTAGGCTAAACAATAACTGGGGTCTGCATCTCAAGAGTGCTCCAGGCAAGTTGTCTAGTCATTTGTGTCTAGTGATTGCATTCCAGACTGCATGTCAAAGAGCATGGAAACAATACCTTTACTTCTGCAGGGATGATGAAATAATGAAGAGGAGTTTTACTGTAAGAACTATTGGTTAGTTGCAGAAATGAGATGCTCATATCGCCTCTTTCTATTTGGCAACTTTCTTATCTCATAGCTTGCTTCTGTGTCACTTGCCTTCAATGCCTTCACTTTAGACCATGAGTGTCAAGTTCCAGTGCTGGATGGGCACAGTATCTGCTGGTATCTGTGGATTCATTTCAGCAGCCAGTTAAGCCTTGTGAACAAGGCGTGTGGACTATATGATTGAAATTAAAAGCTTGCGCAGAAACATACTGCATACTGGCAGACTGCTACCCTCCTGGACAGGAGTTTGACCTTAGGTTTGGCGGCATTCGTGTTTCACCATTAGTAGTCATGCAGCAAGTTACAGTCAAAATAATGATATTATTCTTTGTGTTTGAGTTGTCAGTGAAATTAGCTGCAGTATTTCATTGCCAGCACAATCAGTACAGCTCTGTAATGATAAGGGTTAATGGTGCCCATAAAAATGTCTATCTCAACTGTGAAGAACAAATGTCACTTTCATGCAACCTGAAGCATGTGAAGTGGCCCTTTTCAGAACATTAAAACAGTGAAGAATACTGCTACAGCTCGTATGTCAATTAGAAAGCATGAGTGTATTAATTAATGGCCTAGATCAGGGGTCGCAACCCTGGTCCTGGAGAGCCGCAGGGTGTGCTGGCTTTTGTCGTTACTCAGCACTTAACAAAAACCAGCTCACCCTGCGGCTCTCCAGGACCAGGGTTGCCGACCCCTGGCCTAGATGTATCTTTGAAATGCTGAACTTTGATTGGGTTAATTCTGGAAGAGTGAACTGTCACAAGAGCATAAGTCACATTGTGTGAGTACACACAAACTAAAAGTTAACTGAAATCATTCTAGATATTTTTTCTAAGGTTCATAACATTGAAGTCATGTCATAAAAAATAAAATAAATAAAGTAACTTATATCTTGAAATCCCGCTCCCCATTTGCCTAACGTGGGATCCCCAATAACAAATAAAATTCCAGTCCAAACATTAAAACGTGCTCAAATGTGCAGATGTGTAATTCTGCCATTCAGTATGGATCTAAAATGGCCATCATAAAGGGAATTATTACAGTACACAGTAACAGGTGAACTTGTGATAACAGAACTTGTTTGGTAAGAATAATGGTTTTCATGGCTATTATTCCAAATGTGGGCTGGGGGTGGAATCACATTGCAAAATGTAAAAATCTCAGTCCACGAGGCCTAGTGGTGACTGATGGAGCCTCTTATTTTTTGGCAGGCTTTGCTGCGTCTGGATTTCAAAGGAGAGGAGCGGAGGACATGGGCACTCCGGGGTCCGGCAGGAAGCGCGCTCCTGTGAAGGACAGGTTTTCTGCTGAGGATGAGGCCTTGAGCAGCATTGCCCGGGAGGTGAGTGTCTCCTTTCGCTGACCTTAATTTGGTCCTGGACGCTGACTGCTAATCATTTGTACACAAGAAGCGTACAGAGACCAGTCAGACACGTCCTTGCACACTGCACCTCTTGGTTGATTAATTTTATTTGCACCCGGCAAGATCAATCGAGCACAGAAAAGTATTTGAACCTGAAATAATTATGTATTTGACCCAGGTCTGCTGCTGATCGCAGAAATGTGCCTAGCATGGGATGGGAGACTTGTGTCAAGCTTGTAACTTGCATTATCATGAAAGAGGGAAACAGACATTTGTGTGACATTACGTTTTTAATTTTTCAGATTTAGATCATTAGAAAACGAGTAGATATCAACTACACTAGTTGATGTCTTATGCTAATCAACAAGTCTAGTGTTTGCGTAGTGTTTGCGTAGAATGTGAAACACCCCATACCGGGCAATAGGTGTTGATCGTGCAATCTAGTCCAGTGGTGTACTGAAGTGCTTTTATATACAGTATCTGTTCTTTGTTCAAGTATTTCCATTCTTGGAGACTTTTACTTCCACTCAGCTACATTTCAAAGTAAAATATCCTACTTTTCACTACACTACTTTCAGGAGCACATGACAAAATGAAATGTAGAGAACAGGCCATTCAGCCCAGCAATGCTCACATTTTCCTACCCCTAAGTATACCTACTGCTTAGTTAGCCTGAAAGCTAAGTAGTATCTGACACTGTTTTCAAGACAAGCCTGGTCTTGAAAACACCCAGTGTTTCTGCCTCTACTACATGTCCTGGCAAGCTAAATACTTCCCAGGAATTATACAGAATTTTTCCTTTGCCAATTTCCATTTGTGCCTCATTTTGCTAACCGAACTCACCCTGAATAATTTCCCATAATTCACTTTGTTAATCCCTTTAATAAATTTAAAAGCCTCAATCAAATCCCCCCTGAATCTCCTTTTACTAAGCTTAAAGAGCTGATATTGTGTGATATTTTGCTTCCATAACATGTCTTCTTTCAGACTAGCGGAAAGAAAATGTTCAAAATACACATTTCGATGTTTATTTTACTACACTTTGTCATGCTGCGCCTGTAAATTCTTCCTAAATTCACCAAAACTTGGCGTTCTAAACACAACGTGCAGTACAGCGCTCATTGTCTGCACCATGTCATATGTGGTACCGTTGGAAAGGTCTCTCTCTCCTGCACAATGTAATCGCAACCAAGCTTGGTTATTTCCTTTGTATCAGCAACCAAACATGAAAGTACAAAGGGAGGGTTTAACCTAAGCACGTAATCTCATTGGCTGATGCCAATTTCTGACAACGTGATTCGTTCAGACGCATCACGTGACGTGACATTGCTGACATTCCTTTTCTCCGCGGGACCTTTCAAAATGCCTAAAGAAGTGCGCGTAAAAGCTTCTCAGAAAAGACGACAACAGTTGTCACTTGCTAGAAGACGCAAGGAAAAAGAACGAAATGAAGCAGATGATGAAATGCCTTCACAAAGTGCATCAAAGCGCAAGCTGTCGTTAGGGAAACAGGAGTGTTTAGACCGCAAGGGAGACGAATGTGCTACACAGCAGTGGCTGATAATTCACGTAGCGCATTTGAATGAATTGATCAGTGGGTTGATTTGTCCCAACTGTGCAGGGACAGGGCTGGAAATCATCATCGATCCACAGAATCAGGGGTTCTGTAGCAGTTTGCTTCTTCAGTGCAGACTGGGCCACAGAGATCAGTACCGCAAAAGTGTGTATACATCCCCACGTCCAAGACGCAACCAGGAAAGATGTGGCGTTTGATATGAATGTGCGCATGGTGCTCTTAGCTCACGAGTTAGGGCTGGGGTATGCAGCCCTCAGAAAACTCAGCACAGTGTTGGGGATTCCAGGGCTTTCAGAGACATGCCAAAAAAGTAACGGGTATGGAGACAGGGTTGAGATCTCTCTCTCTCTCTCTCTCTCTCTCTCTCATAACATACATATAAACATGTATGTTATGTTTCTGCCACTAAAATAAAAAGAAAAGTTTTCTGTAACAATAAAACTTGACCAGATGTACAGTTACTGATAGGTTAAACATTTCATCAGGCAGGCTTATGCAGATATTGACCCAGATGTGGAGTTGCTGAGGGAGGATGCAGATGCAGTTATAAACATAAGTGTGTCTTTTGATGGCACCTGGCAAAAAAGAGGCTTCAGTTCTCATTACGGAATTGGCGTGTGCATCGACCTCCTTACGGGCCTGGTGATAGACTATGAGGTCCTATCCTCTTACTGTCATGCCTGTGCCCTAACGGAAAATGCCAAGCAACAGAAAAAAATATCAGAGCAGGAGTTCAACAGCTGGAGAGAGACACACAAGGACTGTGCTAAAAACTTTGCAGGATCCAGTAAGGCGATGGAGAAGGAGTCAGCAAGCAGGATGTGGGCCAGGTCTGTGAATCGCCACCAGGTGCGGTACACTCAGATGCTGTCAGATGGGGATAGTACAGCATTTAGGGAGGTGGTTGCACTGAATCCATACACTGGACATGAAATTGAGAAGTTAGAGTGTATCAATCATGCCCACAAGCGAATGGGTACAGCACTAAGAAAGTTGAGTACAGAGGGTAAGTTAGGAGGGAAAGGTGTGGGGAAGCTGACCGCCAATAAATGTAAAACCTTGCAAAATTATTATAGGGGGGCAATTCTAAATAACCAGGGTTCACTAGACCAGATGAAGGCAGCAATATGGGCAGGTCTCCTCCACTCTATGTCTACTGATGACAACCCTCTGCACACCAGGTGCAGTCCCTCCTGGTGTTGGTATAGGAAAGCAGAGGAGAATGGGGAAACACCTGATAGCCATAAACGCCATGCTGGAAACTTTCTAACACGAGAGGTGGGGAAGAAGCTTATTCCAGTGTACCACCGCATGTCAAGTGACAGCCTGCTGCAACAAATGCAGCATGGAGGCACTCAAAACGCGGTTATATGGGCGCTGTGTCCAAAAACAGTCTTTGTGGGGAAAAGCAGGCTTGAGGCAGCAGCAAGTATGGCCATTCCACTTTTAATGAAGGTGCCTGTGCCATGCTAGCTGTTATGGAGAGGTTGTGGCTTCAGAGCAGATTTGTTATTGTGATTTGTTGCTCAGAATCTCAAAAGCTGAGGCCATCACAACCGCCATTGCCAAACGTAGGCACAAGAGTCTGAGCACGGCTAAAAAAGTGAAACGACATCAGCAGGAAATGGGTGAGGGACCCACATATGGAGCAGGCATGGACAACTAGGCCATAAGCTGGAATGGCTAACAGTGCTATGCAAGACGGGCATAGAACAAACTAGGGTGGCAGTTCTACTGGTGGCAGTGTGTGGGTGACTGTGTTACTGTGGTTCCCTGGTCTGGACCCAGGCAATTACTTTGGTTCTGTTTACACACACACACACACACACACACACACACACACACACACACACACACACACGCACACACACTCACACATACATTTTGTGTAATTCAGTTGTGAATTTTGATGAGATTTAGATATTTAGGCTATATGATGGGCCATACATTCATTCAGTTATGAATTTTGATGAGATTTAGATATTTATATGATGATATGATGGGCCATAGATGCATTCCGTTATGAATTTTGGTGTGCGCTTTAGATATTGATATGATGACATGATGGGCCATTGCATTCAGTTATGAATTCTGATGAGTTTTAGATGTTGATATGATGATATGGTATTGTTGTTGCTAAGTATTCGATTAGATATTGTGTCTGTAAATAGTGGTTTCCAATAAAAATGTATGGAATTTTACAATACAAATCTTTAAAGGCCGTTTTCTCAAAATGAGTTTTTTCTCATACTCTGAGCCAGAAATCTCCACTTCAGTAGCACTTGCATACACCAAACATTCCAGTTTTCATCTGGTCTATATTCTAAAGGTTTTTACAGAAGGGTTTGTTCATATATCATTTATAGCCTCATTTATATCACATTTTATTCCTAAAAACATGGCGGAAATTGATTTTTTATGACTGTTGACAATTTTTTTGATTTATAGAGTGATAAAAAGAGATATCCAAAATTCCCTCTGTAAATACCTTTGGCTCTAATATATCAACGAAATGAAACAAGAATTTTGAATCTGGCTTTATCCAATGTTCAGATTGCTGTTCTGGAAATGTATGCAAATTAGCGCATATTTAAGTAGATAATGCCTCATTTGCATATCTAAACATAAAATCTCAGAAAACTTGTAATACAAGAAATGATTGTCTTAGTGTAGGTAATCAACTGGGGAAGTTTCATGGTGATATCTATTAGTTAGAATTTTTACCCTATTCACCTGTAGTGTCTCGCCTTAAGTCTATCCTCATAAGTCTCATCTTTTTTACATGGAATCAATCTGGTTGCCCTTCTCTGAACCTTTTCCTGCACCATTATATCTTTAACCCTAACCCAAACCCTAAACCACTATGGATTATGGGCAATCTTGCAACAAAAACATAAAGAAATAAAATGATGCATCAATATACACGTTACCTATGCATATAACATATGCTCAGGTTGATCTGAATTATAAGAAAGAAATTACAAAAATACTTCAGGGGCCATTTGGGTACAGTGTAGGTATGTAACTGTATTATGTCTGAGCCGAGCTTGTTATGTGGAAATACAGGTTCTATCGGTCTCTAGGTGCTCACACACCAAATACGGCAGGCAACGCATTCCATTAATTTTCTGAGGAGAGCCTTTTGGTGTGTGAAGTTAGCAGTCCGGTGAGTGCCATGTATGTTTGATGGTTCTGTATTTGCATATAGTGATCTGTCCATGCAAATCAACTGTCCAGCGCAACTCACATTGCTCACAAAACTACGATCAAACTTTCAATCTAGGTATTACAGATAAAATATGAATCAAGATTCAGCAACTGTATTGTTTATATCTCGCCTCAAATGTTTTCAAGAACATACTTTAATGGACTGTTGAAGAGGAATAGGAGTTTTTCTGCGGCCCGCCATATTCTTCTGTTTTTCCACAACAAACTAATGCCATGCTGTCTGATCAGGGGACATAACCCACCTACAGTATCGCCCATTAAATGGACAACTTGGGGGAACAATGCATCACCATGAATGGATTTGGTGTGTGAGCACCTAAAGTTGGCATGTCGCTGCTTCAGAGAATGAAGTCCGTTTGTTTGGTTCGCTTGCAAGTAGACTGAAAGTGATTTTGGGAGAACCAGTGCAGACTTGTGTACAGCAGTTGCTTGCAGGAGGGGAATCATGTTTTTGCACGTTCTCTATACACGTGTGTCGTTACCTGCAGGGCCTTGCCACAGCTCTCCTGCATTCCATTTTACCCTTCCTCTATCATGCTGCGTTGTCATGTTTGCCTGACATTAAGCTATTTTTGTCACTCCAGGAAAGAATCAAGTCATGTTAACATGACCTGAGACATGAAATGGAATTCTGCGAGGTACAGCTGAGTGACAAGTCTGAGTGACAGAAGTAATTGTCATGATTCGTGTTTGGCACATTAGGGAGTTTAGTACTAATGAGAATATCTCTATTCTGATCTGCCTTATTGGGCAAGTTATTTATATCATTGTGTCCTCTTTCCTTCCAAATCCCCTGAGGACCAAGCTTACACGTCTTGGTCAAAAAAAAGAAAAAAAAGTCTGTGTGGGCCCGTGTGACCTCTCACAGTCAGCACGCACAGAGATAATGTAAACACTGCTCATGTGGAACCAGCATTCGGTCAACTCCGATCCTCGAGGGCTAGTCTGCATACTGTTTTTTGTTCCAACCAATGTTTTTAATTTGCTGACAGCTCTATAAATTACCCTGGTTCAAGCCTGCACTTGAGCACAGTAAAATCATTAGGATAGACTTGCAGTCTGCAGCTGTAACCGGTACTCATACACATGTAAGATAGGATATGATTGAGTCAATTAAAGAATTAAGACCAGAAGTTGGCACAAAATTCTGTAGTGGATCAGCCCTTGTTGTGCATCCCTGTGCTAGAAGGAACTAGAAGCAGAAGTTTTGAACTCCCAGTCTTTGAGCAAGAAAACATCACCGCATTCTTTGCAGAAGTATTTTTTCGGAAAGCCTGACGTATCGACCTGTGGATCCACCACTCCCCATCTAATGTTTGAACGTTTACTTCTTTCATCTTTTCCTAGCCTCTCTTGATGTGTGGAGGTATGGGCAAGAAAATGGTAAAAGAAGAAGAAAAGACTAGAAAAATAAAGCCTAGTGTTAAAGTGGCCTAGTTCAATTTAAATTGAATTTGGATCGTCCATTTTCTTGAGCAATGCTGCTAACTGGCTAGTTTTTAGCTAATGCGCTACCATTATTTGACTGCTCAAGTGGTGCTGACAAGTTGCCCTGCAGTGGTGTATGAAAACTGCTTTCCTAGATTTCATGGGTTTGTTTTGTTTGGTGTAGTTTGTGAAACGCATGAATTCATGGCAAAGATCTAGAGTGAAATCACTGTATTGATATGCATTTATCTTCTTAAAGTTTTTTTAGATGAGATATTTTAGACCACTAAGTTAATTGTGATGTGTTCCTTTTGTTTGTATTTTGTTTATGACATAAATCAATGTTTTGCTCATTATTATTAATGTGCATTGTTATTTGTGGAATTCCATATTTTGATCTGTGCTTGTGTTTCCTAATTTGCCTGATTTATACATTAATCATCACCTGCTATGAGATGACACAGGTGGTGGATTTGGCTCCAAAATTTTCTGGATGGTTTATTTGGTTGGGCTGATTTGGATTTTAATAAAATAAATTTGATATTCTAAATTGTATTCTGGGAAATGGTTAATATGGAATATAGCAACTTAACAACTTATAACAACTTGCCATTGTTTTCATTGTGAACATACTTATCCCTTTCAGCCAAGAGTGCCATATGGCACTGAAATGTAACTACTGTAAAATCCGTAGAGTGCCATGTGGCACTCAAGTGTAACTCCTGTAAAATCCGTAGAGTGCCATGTGGCACTCAAGTGTAACTCATGTAAAATCCGTAGAGTGCCATGTGGCACTCTCAACCTTACACCTTTTCAACCATTCAAAATGAGTGCTGTACTGTTTTCTTTCGAGCCCCTGTTAAAACCCTACATTCTCAATTTTCTCAACCAAAACCCCATTGGGATTTGGGTGGAGCCACTTCGTATTGGGCTTGGGACTGAAATTGTTAACAGTTTATTGCTTTGTTAACATTGTGGCTCTATTTTGGGGATGCAAAGACTTTTGGCAAATCAGAGGGCAAACACTGGCGCAGGTCTAAAAGCCTTAATCAATACATGCAGCAAATGGGGCTTCAAAGATCAGTTTCTGTCTTTAATGAGCTGAGGATGTGGTAGAAGTCTTGCCTGACAAATGTACTGGCCAGTCAAGATACTTTCCCCTTTAAAGGTACAGTAGGTAAGATTTTTGTGTTAAAACATTGTTACAAGTCCCTTCCTATCATTGAAAAAAGCTTACTCACATGTTGACTCACCCTGTGCCTGTGTTTATAGTCCTTAAATTCGGGTTTCAGAATATACAGTTGACGGCCCGACACTCCGTAAACATTGTATAACTGTACAATTATTCAAGCTCATTGGTTGAAAATTTGTTCTAATTGCCACAGCCAGTGGCATTTCAATGTCAGCGTGTTTACAGAGAACAGGGGGGGATAAACAGTGTTGTGGTTTGAAGGGGTTTGTTGCTGCTATTCCTCTCTTCACCGTTAGATGTCCGAAATGACCTATTGTACCTTTAAAAGAGATTTATTCAGGTGTCCTTGTTTTGGATTCTTAATGTAGCACAGTGTTAGCGCTGCTCTCCAGTGCTCACAGGCTGCGTTCACCTGCTCATGTTTACGCCCTTTGTTGTACACAGATTTAACTTCCAAATATTTCTGCTAAATAATTACCCATAAAGGTTTGTAATTTGTTTTTACTTAACCCACTTTTAACAACTTGGTTTTTACCCGCTTTACACCCTTGTAAATTAGGTGTCTGAGCTTTAGCTATTTGAGACCTTTGGACCCCTAGGTTCTATTCTACAGTTGGGAGGACTGCTGTGGGTTCCCAGGCATAGTAGGCTAATGACATGGTTATTATCATGGCTTTAGGGCTTCTCCTATGGTTGTGGTGAGCAACTTAACTGACCACCACTCTGGAGCCGCTGTGGACTCCCAGTGTTTTCATTGTGATAATAACTTGTAAAAACAGAAAATGTCAAGGTATTTTAAGACCCCAGAATCTCTTTCCAAGAATTCGTAAGTATGTTCCTCACTTGCTTCCACACTTGCTATTTGTGTGAAATTGTTGGAAGATGAAATAGGCAGTAAATTCTCACTGGAAAGGCACAGCAGGCTGACATTTATATTGGCGGTTTGTTGGGGGAGTAGGCTCTATCGGACAAGCCATAAATTGCATAATGCGTTTTGTAAAGTAGCCTGCAGTTTGGCTGCACCAAACAGGTTGCACGCGCTCCACATGCAAACAGAGTGCGCAGGGTATGTAGCAAGCTGTTTGGTAAGTTTGTGGAAGTTGTTTTGCATTTCTTGAACTCCTTTTCAGTGCATTTTTCAAAAGGCTTGTTTGTTTGACAGTATTTTGATTCAGTCAGAACCATTTGTATAATTTCTGCAATAGTGATTTACTTGTTGATATTGCTCATTACATTTAGCCCATGTTCATTCACAAAAATATAACATGCTACAATATCTAATTACTGAATACTTTTGCAGCATGTTCTTTTAATTTCTCCTTATAAAAACAGTGAACGATCCAGCAGTTTATGGGCTATTTCTTGAGCTCTGCTATGAAATTGCTCATTAACCTTTTTTATTCTCCTTCAATTTGGTAGTTATTCCCATAGAATTTTTTATTTTTTTTGAAGATAGGTTCACTATGATAGAATTTCTATGGACTGCTCCTTAATTATCCTGTGCCAATAATTTACATTTGGAAAACTCAATGGCAACGTCTCAAAATTTAACGCCACAGTTATTCGCCAACATCATCAGAGCTCATATATGCACGTTTTAATCTTTCTTCTTTCATCATTTGATCAACATTTCTGTTGAGTGTTTTCCACTCAAGCAGTTGAGGAAACTTAATTTGGTTCTATGTTTATTTTTGTGATGTGCTAAACTACTTAGAATATAGCACCTTTGGTATCAGACCACCCAATCTTTAGGTAAGTATTGGAACAGAGAGTATTTAAGTGAATAAAAGTAAATAACACTTAATATTTGGCAGCATATCCCTTGCTTGCAATAACTGCACCAAGCCTGTGACCCATTGACATCACCAAACTGTTGAATTTTTCTTTTGAGATGCTTTTCCAGGCTTTTACTGCAGTCTCTTTCTGTTGTTTGTTTCGGGGTGTTTTTCCCTTCAATCTCCTCTTCAGGAGGTAAAATGCATTCTCAATTGGGTTAAGGTCTGGTGATTGACTTGGCCAGTCTAAAATCTTCCACTTTTTCTCCCAAATGAAGATTATTTTTTTTGTTGGTAAGTGTGTTTTGGGTCATTGCATCTATGATTTTCATGAAGTTCATCATAGTTACATCATCAGTAATGATTAGTGAGCCCACTCTAGACTTCGCTAATTCAGATAGTCTGCCTGATGAAATAGTGCAGTGAGCACCATAATTCATTGGACAGTGACACATCTTGTTATTTTGGTTATGTACTCACTTTAAATGTGAAAGGATGCTATCACAATGATGTTGAAGTGTAGTTGTTGTGCTGAAAAGATAAGAGCAAAAAAATAATAATTTTTGCACATTAACATTTTGAAAATGTTGGCTGCCATAAATTTATCCTCTTATGCATGGTCTCCCCTCTGGTCCCAGTGAGGTTAGTTTTTGATTTGTCACATTGTCAGTTGAGAACAAGCTCTCATTTTCAGCGATGTCCGAGAACAAATAACTAATTAAACTGCAGTTTTAATGACAAGACTGAAAAATGTTTCTTGGAAAAGAATAAGGTAAAGGTCTTCACCATAGCATTGAAAGCTGAGTTAAAATATATAAAACAAAGGCTTTGTGTGAACTTTGTTTTGTTTATTGGAAAAAGTGTGTGTGTACCCACCTGATTGTACTATATTTAATAATTTAACGCTGTTCTGATGCCCCCCCTTCAAAGCCACATTTCAAAACTAGAAACATGAAAACAAGAACTAGACTCTGAAACTAGAAAGATGGAACAAAACTTCACTGCAGATGTTAAAATTAAAATCCCTTTGGTCAGGCACAAGAGCCACTTTAGACAGCCCCCTCCCAGACTGTATGGAGGTTTAATCTCATCTTGCTCAGTTGTAATGGAGCTGAATCATAGTTATGCCAGCTACTGGGTCAATCAGGACACTGGAAGAACTAAAGGGCTTTTTGTGACAGTGATATTTGCAAGAGGAAATCACACAACTTCTGATGCACTTTCAGTGCTCAGTCAGGGCCTGTCTTAAAATGGCTGCTGAGGCCTGACTGTCGTCAAAGCAAACATGTCAACCATTTTTCCCGATGAGTCATCAGAAGCACCGCAGGCCAGCCCTGTGGTATGACCTAACGCACAGGCAGAACAACCCTGCAGACCAGGCTCCAACATTGTCTGTGACATTATGGGTCTCTAAGTTCGTGCTTTTGTGGTGTCATCCCCCCCGATGATCACAAACAGCCAAGCAGTTTAATCATGGAGGCCTCATCCTGTGTTGCCAGCTCAGGCAACTGGGAGCAGAAGATTAGATTTCCTGCCAGCGTCTTCTAAGTACAGACTGGTCGAGAGACCTCAGGGCTCAGAATTTTAGCCCTCAACATCATCACTCCATCTAGAGGTAGAAAGCAAGCCAGCCAGTTTCCTGATATACCAATGCCTTGGAAAGCGAAGGCCCTTGCGGATTGTCTGTGGACAGAAGATTAAAATGGTAGGAAACTAAGAACTATGAACCAAACGGCTGGCAGGGATCCTCCTCATGTTTCCAACGTGTGTCCCAACAGAACAGATCCAAGCCCAGCCAATCAGGAGAGAGGGAGAGATCAAATTCCTTCCAAGTTGCAGGCAATCTTCCAGCAGACACGGCAGTAAAGTTTGTCATCATTAGCTAACGACAAGAGGGTCTCTGGTCTACCCTGAGAACTGCCAGCTAAAATCTAAAATATGAGTCCATAACTTCTAAAACACTCAGTATCTAAACATGTTAGATTACTGTGTTTAATCTGACCTGACTGGATTAGGTGTTTGTAGCATACCTAATTACAATTCCACCTGTCGTTCCCAGCTACTGTTCACTATAGCCAGCTCTGGGGCAGAAGTAACTGATTGTAGTTCTGTGTCTGACCATGAAATGGCCCCATTACTTCTTCAGTCATTGGAAAGGGATGTGTTTTTAATGGCTGAAACTTTGAGGGGGAGTACTGTTCACACTGCACTCGGAATGGAAACTATTGAGACTGCTTGTACTCAGTGTTTGCACTACAGTAGCTCATGAACTTGAAATTGTAGAGGCTAAACTATTGCCTTATATTGCTCTTTGACTTATCTCCCTTCTTTAACTTGACATTCTGTAGTAGTGTTCGTAAGAAGGAAGAATAATCTGTAATCAACTCTGAATAATCATGCCACTGAAAATGCCGAATTGCCTCACATGATTGGGCTCTCCTTGTCAAATAATGAAAAGTGTCACTTGATAATGAGTTTGATTTTGTAAAATCAGTTGGCCAAGATCCAGTTGAATGGATTAGCATCAACACGTCAAACTAATTTTCTGTAGTGAGGTTAGTGGAAATGTTTTTTTTCTTTTCTTTTTTTCACACAATCAGGATCTGCAGTGTAATGCTGTGCAGATTATAATATCTCTACATTGTCAAAAGCCCTTTTCATTTTAGCACAGAGAATGAGTAATAATGAATATGATGTGTGAAGTGTTTTTGGAGAGTCCATGTTTATGTGTGATCCGAGCTTTAATCTTCTGATCTCTTCACACAGGAAAATAGAATGGTGAATAGCAAGTGCATGCAAGAGTAACTAAAGCAGATGGTGAGCAGTTGCTCTGTGCAGCCGGCAGCAGGTGGCATGCTATAGATAGGAAAGCATGACAAGGCTCAGCTGTGTCGGTGCACTGGGCAGGTCACGCCCTGTTATAGATAGACCAGTCTGGTGAGTGTCAGCTGTGCTGAGTAGGTCCTATAGATGGGACAGTCTACTAAGGCTCAGCTGTGCATTGAACAGGTAATCTAGGATAGCACAACAATGCTCAGCTGTGTTGGTGGTGTGAGCAGGTCATATAGACAGGAGAATACACTGACGCTGAGTTGTGTTGGTGTATTGACACCCAAAAATTCCAACTAAAGACTAAAGCCAGATCCAAACTAACTGGTGAAGACGGGCTACTGAGCCAGTACCACCACAGCAGCCTGCTTTCTGTAGAGATTTTTATTACCATCATGAGCTGCCCCTGCTTCCTGGAGCTTCTTCACTTGATTGTTATAAAAGAGTCAGCTCTGTCTCTCGCTCTTCTCCTCCAATTCCTCTCTCTCGCTCTTGCTCTTCTCCTCCAGTTCCTCTTTCTTGCTTGCTCTCTCGCTGTCTCTCGCTCTCCTCCAATTCCTCTCTCACTCACTCTTCAATTCCTCTCTCTCACTTGTTCTCGCTCTTTTACTCCAATTCCTCACTCTATTGCACTCTCTCGCTCTTCTCCAATTTCTGTTTTCCTTCATTTTTCTTTTCTCCAGTGCACAATCTTTTCTGAGGTTATGCTTAATAAGAACAGTGCTGTTGTATCTATATGTTCTGTTTTTATTAAAGTGAATCATGGAAATATTTAGCATATTTGCCTTTCCTTAGTATCCAAATAAAACCAATTAATCTTTTTAATAACTTAATTTTGGATCTTGGGGAATCCAAAACACGGGTGCTCTAGTACAGAGTTTCTCAAAACAAAGGGGACCGTGTGTCGTGAAGAGTAAAGTATGTGGAGTATGCACAGTGAGTGATAGTGTATATGTGTAAAGTGTGTAAGTAAAGTGTGCCCAGTGCAAGGCAAACTGTAAAGTGTGCACGGTGAAGGGAAAAGTGTCTTTAAGAGTAAAGTTTACAAAGTGAAGGTTATGTAAAGTATGTAAAGTGTCTGTGTAAAGTGTAGTGAGTGAAGGGCAAAGTGTACCCTGTGGAAGTGTAAAATGTTGAAGGGCAAAGTGTGCCCTGTGGAAGTGTAAAATGTTGAAGGGCAAAGTGTGCCCTGTGGAAGTGTAAAATGTTGAAGGGCAAAGTGTGCCCTGTGGAAGTGTAAAATGTTGAAGGGCAAAGTGTGCCCTGTGGAAGTGTAAAATGTTGAAGGGCAAAGTGTGCCCTGTGGAAGTGTAAAATGTTGAAGGGCAAAGTGTGCCCTGTGGAAGTGTAAAATGTTGAAGGGTAAAGTGTTAAGAGTACAGTGTGGAGTGAAGGCTAAAGTGTAATTAGAGCTGGGGCTTCCCTGAGTAGGAGCGGCTTTAATTAGCCATTGCTGCTGAGGTGCCTGTAAAATTAGCTCTCCTCCCAGCAGCAGTTATAGGAGGACAGTGTGGAGAGCACACTGTATTTGTTTTGGATTCAAATACTTTTCTACTCTTTACTGAGCTTATCTGGTGTACAGGAACCTACAGTTGTGTTCAAAATAATAGCAGTCCAACATGACTTACCAGATCATCACTGTTCTTGGTTGAAAATATATTACTACATGGCAAATAATTTACCAGTAGGTGTAGTAGAGTCATAGAAAACCAACAGACCCAACATTCATGATACACATGCTCCTGAGTCTGTGTAATTGAATAATTAATTGAAAGAGGCGTGTTCAAAATAATAGCAGTGTGTAGTTCAATTTGTGAGGTCATTCATTCTGTGAAAAAACAGGTGTGAATCAGGTGGCCCTTATTTAAGGATGAAGCCAGCACATGTTTGCATGCATTTCTCTCTGAAAACCTGAGAAAAATGGGTTGGTCCAGAAGAACAGTGTACTTTGATTAAAACGTTGATTGGAGAGGGAAAAACGTATAAAGAAGTGCAGAAAATAATAGGCTGCTCAGCTAAAATGATCTCCAATGCTTTAAAATGGAAAGCAAAACCAGAGAGACGTGGAAGAAAACGAAAGACTACCATTCGAATGGATCGAAGAATAGCCAGAGTGGCAAAGACTCAGCCAATGATCAGCTCCAGGGTGATCAAAGTTACCGGTGAGTACTGTTGCAATTATAAGACGCCTGTGTGAAGCTAATCTATCGGCAAGAAGCCCCCGCAAAGTCCCACTGTTTAAAAAATGACACTTGCTGAAGAGGATACAATTTGCCAAAGAACACATCAACTGGCCTAAAGAGAAACGGAGAAACATTTTGTGGACTGATGAAAGTAAGATTGTTCTTTTTGGGTCCAAGGGATGCAGGCAGTTTGTCAGACGACCACCAAACACTGAATTCAAGCCACAGTACACTCTGAAGACAGTGAAGCATGGTGGTGCAAGCATCATGATATGGGGATCAGTTTGCCTATATCAAAATACTTGAAGAGGTCATGTTGCCTTATGCCGAAGAGGAAAAGCCCTTGAAATGGGTGTTTCAACAAGACCACGACCCCAAACACACCAGTAAGCGAGCAGCATCTTGGTCCAGACCAACAAAATTAAAGTTATGGAGTGGCCAGCCCAATCCCCGGACCTTAATCCGATTGAAAACTTGTGGGGTGACATCAAAAATGCTGTTTCTGAGGCAAAACCAAGAAATGCAGAGGAATTGTGGAATGTTGTCAAATCATCCTGGGCTGAAATACCTGTTCATAGGTGCCAGAAGTTGGTCGATTCCATGCAACACAGATGTGAAGCAGTTCTCAGAAACTGTGGTTATACAACTAAATATTAGTTTAGTGATTCACAGGAATTCTAAATCCTGAAGATTTTTCAGTTTATACAGTAAATATTTGAGTTTGTAAAGAAAAATGCAGACACTGCTATTTTTTTGAACAGCCCAATATTCATTTTTCTGAATTTTCTGTAAAGTAATTAAGAAATTGACACATTTTTCTTCATGTTTTGATTTAGGATATAATGTGCAGTGTTCCCAATGCATCGAAATAAAAACTATTATAAGGATTTTGAGCTTTACTCACGTTTTTAAACACACTGCTATTATTTTGAACACAACTCTATGAAACACACTTCTGGTCATCTTGGTTGGCTCGGTTGCACCGAGCAAGATCAACGGAGCAAAAGTAAAGTATTTGAATTCAAAACAATTGCTTATTTCACCCAGGTTTGACTGGCACTGATGATTAGAGAATGTGTATGCCTGCATGAGATGTGAGCCCCTCTTGTATGCATGTCCCCATCAATAAATCACAAGCCAGGTATGAAGGACCTTGTCTGTTGGAAAAAGTTGGTGACGGGATCTTACCGTGTTTGCAACTGCTGTAATCAATTAAATAAGTGCTGAATAACAATTGAACTATGTCTGTCCAAGGATACGGATGTAAGCTGTGACATCACTGGAGGCATGCCCAGTTAAGATATTTAATCTGACTTTAATGCTTGTCACTATAGCTGAGTAGCTTGCTTCTTTATTAGATGTGGGTATTGTTTAAACTTAAAGCTATGAGTCTTGCCCAGGATATGGGTGCCCTTATTGTTAATGAAATAAAGGAGAAGTCCACCAGTGCACACTGGCAGATTTGTCACAGGGATTGAGGCTCCTTGTTCAAACAAGGCTTTGGAGCAGCCCGCAGCAAGCTGCTGTTTATCAGAAATAAAATCCATGGCAACAGCACAGTGCTGAATGACTCATCTATTAAACCGCACCTGGCTACCTTCAACTCCTAACCTTCTGATGCTATCACTTACCGACCCAGATACTGTAGAGCAACTCCATCAAGTGCGCGGCTCCTGCTAACCTCCAGTCCGAATGCGATGATCACAATTAGCTGCAGAGCTGCATGGGTGCTTTAGCTGCAGTGCGTAACGTATTTGAATCATGATGTTCTTGTCACATTCATGTTGTCCTGCAACTCCAAGTACATCAAAATTAAAATCATAATATGCAGGTTTTACTTTCCCTTCCTGAAACATCATCTTCATTAATGGAATGAAACATTGCTTACATTACTTATTTGGCAGACGCTCAGAGTCATGTACTGTTGATTAGACTAAGCAGGAGATAGTCCTCCCCTGGAGCAATGCAGGATTAAGGGCCTTGCTCAAGGGCCCAAAGGCTCAAGGGCCCAAAGGCCGTACGGATCTTATTGTGGCTACACCGGGATTAGAACCACCGACCTTGCGTGTCCCAGTCATCATTTACCTTAACCACTATGCTACAGGCCCTGCTTGAAGTGCCTTTTTTAATGATAACATTTCTTGGGCATGTTTTCAGTGTTCTGTATGTGTTTTAAGCTGGTACTACTGCTGGTGCCCAAACAGCTGAAATTTAGCGAAATGTACACATGTTTTTCAAATGCGCAACTGGTTTTGTTGTTGGTAATTTTGATATATTCGAGAGCCGCAAGTCTCCATTGCATAACAAAATACGAAAACGATCCTAGTTTAAGGGAGTGCTTTTTTATGCCAATTGGCATCATCCGGGTTCAAGGAGTTAATAACGGTTGTGATGCCCTTTTCTCCGTCTCACAGGCGGAGGCGAGACTGGCGGCGAAGCGGGCGGCTCGGGCAGAAGCCAGGGATATCCGGATGAGAGAACTGGAGCGACAGCAGAAAGAGGTAGGGCAGCTGGAACTGCTGTGGCCCTCCTTGCGGTTCACCATCTGCTTGGCATCGGTGTTCCCCTTTTGAGGGGAGCTACACGGCATTGCATGGTGTGTTACCCTTTCAATCCCAAGCCCAATATAATGTGGCTCCACCCAAATCCCAAGGGGTTTTGGCTTTGTTCGAGAAAATTTAGAAATTTTAGTAGGGGCTCAATAGTATAGCAGTTATTTTGATTGGTTGAAAAGGTATGTGGTCCATATGGTATGTGGTCCATATTTTACGGTAGTTACACTTGGGACTGAAAAGGGTTAAAGCAGATGTATGTCCAAAGGTATTGTGATTATTATGTGAAAATATCAGCCTAACCTTAAATTAACTTGTTGTGGACAATAATTGAATTTTAATGTTCAATTATTGTTTTTTTGGCTTTTGAATGCACATTTTACCAGTATTCCTTCAATGATGAGAGCAGGCCCTGACGGCACCGAAAACAGACCGCTTTCAATGAACATTCCATTGTTTACATTTATATTGTTTACATTACATTACATTATTGGCATTTGGCAGACGCTCTATCCAGAGCGACGTACAGTTGATTAGACTAAGCAGTAGACAATCCTCCCCTGGAGCAATGCAGGGTTAAGGGCCTTGCTCAAGGCTACCCTACATTGTTTACAACAATGGCTCTTACTGGTTGGTTTTATGCACTCTTTTCTGCCAGTTTGAATTCTCAGAATTCTCACTGATAGATCAATATTTTCACTGGACATATCCCACCTTATTCACCAAAAGTCCCAGCTGATTGGTGAATAGTTTAAATCAGGGCTGCCCAATCCAGTTCCTGGAGATCTACCATCCTCTATGTTTTCACTTCAACCCTAATGTGACACACCTCATTCTACTAATTAGGAGCTCAACAAGCTGGTGAATATGATGTGCTTTATTAGGATTGGAATGAAAACCTACAGGACAGTGGATCTCCAGAAATGGGGTCGGGCAGCCCTGCTGTAAACAACCCAACCTTTTACGGGAATTTCCTTACCCAGTAAATATTATAAAATTATGTATTATCATTATCATTATTATTGTCATAATCCTAATCCTCATTGTTATAATTATCTGTGTGAATTGTCCAAACATTAGGATTAAAATGTCCAATCACAGTCCCTGCTAAACAGTGCCATTGACCGTTTTCATATGAATGTTTTCATTTTTATTGGGCAAATTATGTTTTTGTCAGAAATGTATTGTTGAGTTCACGTGCATGCACACACTGCGGTCTACATTCTAACACTCAGTTCTGACCACGCCCTATCTGCGTTTTGTTGAGATTGTGTTGGGATAGGAGGCTCAATAAAAATTGAGATTCAGGTTGTTAAGACAAACTGGAAGCTTAGATATGAGAATCGGAGTATTGTATGGCTCTGAGTATGACATATACTGTAAAGGACTGTTGAACGTATGAATGTTAACAGACTGTTGAACCGAGCGCGATTTAATGCAAAACCTCTCCAGGAGCCGTTTTGCGTTCCATTTGGAGGATCGCAAAAGATGCGTTCTGCTGTGTACTGCCTACAAACCTACATGTTGTTCTGCAATAAATAATCAAGGCTCGAAAGTATGCTTCTGCCCATATTTGTATAGCAGGCCTTTGCTCTTTGTCACTTAGGTGTGAATAACCGAACCAGTATTGTGCAATTTAGCTCATTTTTAATGTAATAATTAAAAGACATAGATTACAGTATGTTATCTGAATGATGACGCAAGGGCATTTCTTGGACATTGTTCTCTAAATGATAACTGCAAGGCCCAGCTTATGTTATTGGAATCATATGAAAGTCTCTCTGCTTATGTTATTAGAATGATAACTGAAAGGCATCTCTCTGCTTAGGGGACCATGCCCCAGTGAGATTAGAAGAAGCATGCAGAGGCATGTGGTTATTTTCAGCTGCACTTGCTTATGGTTTGGTCAAGTGTCACATGGGACATTGGACCCAACCAGTGCAGTGCATGCTCGGCACCAATAGAAAATGAACCCTGGAAGTTGCATGACCTTGGCCTTACAGCTTGGCTCTATTGCTATACAACCTAGTAGCCAACAGATTAACACCAATGTCTAGTCCAGCTAACTCTCCTCTAGCACTGTACATTATTTCCCTAGTATGTGCCAATTTTGGACCAATATGAGAGAGAGAGAGAGAGAAGAGAGAAGAGAGGGTTGGGATATGATAACTTGTGAAAATGTTGGAATTATTCATATCAGAGGGTCGTGGTCATACAGAACATCAGGTGCATGGCCTATCATGGCTATATCATTGAAATCCATTTTACACTGCCAATGCTGGAATTCCGATGTCAGCTTTACGGGTGTCATGCAAAATGACTGTTGAAGTAGTACTACTGGGATCGGTGTCGTCCATATTTCAGTTTTGTGCTTTATTGCGATCCTTTATTTGTATTTATGTGCATGATCAACCTCTTGTTGGCTTGAGGTGTGTGTGTGTGTGTGTGTGTGTGTGTGTGTGTGTGTGTGTGAGCGATAACAGCCTTTGAACTGGCCCCATATTTATGAACTGGGGTTCTACCCACCTGTCCTGTCATGTCTTCCGAGAAAGCTTCAGTGAAGGGAAACGAAAGAAGACGTTTGGGTCCTTTACCACTGGGGCTTGGTCCCCTATGCCGAGCTTGCATCATTAGATTCAGAAACATACTGCTGTGCTAAACAGTTTGTGAATAACTCCAAAGTATTTTATGCGTCTGCCCTAGGTAGGCCAAGGTTTCAGGCTGTAACACGTTCTCTTCGAAGATGTGCGGAAAGGCCTAGCACGCGTTCTGAGGAAGCTCTGATGATATGCGCGAAGCATTCGCGGTAAGGGAATAACTGTCCGGACGTGCTTCTTCCCTCCCCTATAGCACTCCCACCACTCCTCCTCCTCCTCGGGGAGGAAATGGGGGCAGATCCACCAGTGGATGGTATGAGACCGCATGCCCGGCCTGTGGCGTTGTTCCTCTACTAACACACTTTTCTTTATCCTCAACACAATAAGCCTGTGTTTTTACAATGGCCTGTTTAATGGAGGAGAAGCTCCTGCCCATACCCACTTGTAGACTTCTAAAACGGACTGGCTTGCAGAAGCTAACTGAGGGGTTTTTTGCTGTGTGGAGACTGTAAATCTGTAACCATCCCCTGCTGCTCTGTAGCATGCTTGTTTTAGACTTAACATACCGGTGTTGTGTTAAAGGCGTTGCATTAATATGTAGGTGGATGGACAAGTTGCACCCTGTTAACAGTGTTATGGCTCGAGTTTGACTCTGGACCTTGGTGTGCTTCGCCCTCCTTATCACACAGATCTCTGGAATGAGAATGAGCATGTTGCGCAGCAGGAAACCGTGGTCTTTAACATAGCACTCATAGCACAGGCTTTTCATTTGGAGACGACAAAGGAATCTGACCTTTGTAGTTAGGCAGGTTATAAACTGCAGCTGAAGGCACACAAGCTCAATGACCACTTTATTAGGTAGACTTGTACACCAGCTCATTAATGCAAATGTAGAATTGGCCAATCATGTAGCGGCAACCCAATGCATGAAAGCATGCATTACATTATTGGCATTTTGGCAGACGCTCTTATCCAGAGCGTCGTACAGTTCATCAGACTAAGCAGGAGACAATCCTCCCCTGGAGCAATGCAGGGTTAAGGGCCTTGGTTAAGGGCCTTGCTCAAGGGCCCAACATTTGTGCAGATCTTCTTGTGGCTACACCGGGATTAGAACCACCGACCTTGCGTGTCCTTACCTTAACCACTACGCTACAGGCTGCCCCATGCAGACATGGTCAAGAGTTTTTTTTAAGGCCCATCATCAGAATGAGCAAGAAATGTAACTTAACTGACTCTGGAATTATTGTTGGTGCCAGACGGAGTGGTTTGAGTATTTCAGAATGATCCAGATTTTTACACATAACAGTTTGTAGAGTTTGCAGAGAATGGTGCGAAAAACATCCTTAGCAGCAGTTCTGTGGGTGAAAATGCCTCATTAATGAGAGGTCAGGTGAGAATGGCCAGACTGGTTTAAGCTTACAGGAAGGCGACAGTAATTGAAATAACTACGTATTACAATGATGATATGCGTTAGAGCATCTCTGAACACACAATACACCAGCCTTGTGGCTGGGCTATAGCAGGAGAAGTCCAATAAGTCCAAAAAGATAGGTTGAAAATACCTAAAAGTGGTCACTAAGTGTACATTTTCAGTCCATCATAAAACTTTCAGGCCATAAAAAGAAAAATACCAAAGGCACTACAAGCTAGCTAAAGAAAAAGAGGATCAAATAGGTGGTCTAGAACCAGGACAAATCCAGACTGTGACTCTTTACCCTGACAACTTCTCAGGGATTAGCCTGAAGTAGACGGAGGACACAGCTCAGAGAAATGCACTCTGAGGAAGATGTTGTATGACCGTCAGTCGCCCCTGTCCATTAAACCAAAAACACAAAAACGGTATTCTTAAAGGGTATTTGCAGGGTTGGTTGCGAGAGAGTTGAATTGATATTTGAGGAATTGGCTAATTTCTTAAGAAAATAAAAATAAAATCAGGGACCCGGGTACTCTCATTCGTTTGTGCATAACCTGTAGTTTTAATGGCTTTGATTATCGGCGATGGCTGATCATGGTTTGGTCACCCGTCCCGTTGGCAAAGGTGGTTGCTCCATTCGCCATTTCTCGCCAAATGCTTCCTCTCCTTTCCTGTCTCTTTACCGTGCTCCCTTCCCTTCGCCCCGCCCTCCAGGCCGACACGGAGAAGGCCCGACACACCCACAAGTCCAGCAACCACCATCATCGGGTTTGTACTCCTCATCTCCTCCTTTCTCTGCCTTCCTCTTCTCTCCATCACTCTTCTCATCTGTCTCTTGTTTTCTCTCATTCATTTAGGCACTGGACGATGACCTGAAATCAGTTCGTAGTGTCGGGAGTTATAGGGTGTGTACCATTCAAACTGTGTGAGCGTATCTCCCTATAACAGTCCATTTGTAATGGCCACTGCTTATTCTGGCATCTCTGTGGACTTCCTGTACGAGTTAATGCCCCATGTAGCAGCTACATGACAGGAGATATTATTGGTTGTGACCAGTCAGCATTACAAGTTCTGCATACATTCCCTGAATCCCACGGCATTCTAAAGGTGCTCGACTGAGGCAGTACAGGTCCCCACTAGTACTCTACTGAGGCAATGCAGGCCCCAATACTTGTACTCTACTGAGGCAATGCAGGCCCCAATACTTGTATTCTACTGAGGCAATGCAAACAGTCTATTAAGATGACAGAAGGCCCCTCAAGCACTCTATGGTGACACGTAAAATTTTCATGGTTGAAAAGAGTTGCGCACATTCACACATTTACAAATCTTTGTTGTCCATACGCAACATATTCTTCCATGACTGACTAACTGGGTTTTTGTGGTAGGAATCATCAGTCTCATCTGGAACAATAGGACACTAATATTGTTTCCGTAGCAAAGGAGTGTGTGCATAGAACATAATGTAAATGTAAATGTAAATCTTACCAAACTTTTTTTAATCTGCTGCTGTATTCCAGAGGGAAAGCTCATTGGCAAATGAAGGTGTGCTTTAAGTGTTGGGTTGTTTGTTGCGGCTGCTGATGCATCCTGTGTTTTGTTCTGGAAGCCGTCCTCCTCTTCCTCACTGCGGGATTCCAGCAGCTCTCACCGGAGTCGTGCCAGCACCTCCCGCAGAAGAGACCTGGTGGTGTGTGGGGATGTCCGCATGCGTGTGTGTGCGCGCGTGTGCGCATGTGTGTGAAGTGCCTATTTGCATGTGTATATGCTAACGTATGACTGCAAGCGTCATAGATGAATTGCTCTGACTGACAAACCGTGACTCACTTTTCATCAGTAGCTGTTTAGGGTAACGATGTGCGGCTTGTTCTTCTCCCAGTATTTTTGTTTTTTTTGTAAAGTCGAGAAAAACATTTAGAAGGCTCGTCTGACAATGGGAATCAATGTCCAGGAGACTGCCCTAAATTATGTTTATCAAGGAAAAACGTTAGCTATATGATAATTGACGGTGAATAACTGTTGTTCAGTGTGAGCTAATTAAAGCCTTTCCAAAAGAGAAATTCACATACATGTTAGTGTTCATTTGCTTATGTTAGCTAAGTGACATTACTTTGCACCCAACTATCAATTATGATTGGGAATTGATAAGTGGTACGCTTTGACAGGCTTATTTAATATTGCTAACATTCACTGATTGAAACTGCAAGTTATGATTATTTCATTAATTTTTACAGTATATAAACATTAATTAAAGCAAGAACTTGCTAGACTAGCTTACTTATTTCTCCAGAATCCTTGTCATCAAATTTCCGTCTGTCACTATTTTGGTGGCGCGCACTCAAGATTTAATTTGTGTTTCAAAGCTTGGACTTTCACAACACAACAACAAATGCTTGGCAGTCCAGCTGAAAGTTTGGCAGTTTTATCAGCTGGAGCCCCAGAATATAGTACTTTAATGCGATGGGCGGGTGCATACTGGGTTGCAACAGTCCTGATTCCTGGAGTGGAATTTAGCTGCTATTGATTCATGGAATGGGGAACACAAATTGAACTGCACCATGTTTTTAAGAAGAGTTAATGAAATTCATTAAAGCCCAGTGAGTCTACAGTTGTCTGGAGTGTTGACATGACATAACAACCGATATTTGACTTTTGAGACTGTTTAAGGGTGCAGAGTATATGAATGCCACGGGGCATGGTGTTTAACATTATTTATTGTAAATATATTGAGCTCATATTGTGTCTTTCTGTGTATTTTTTGTGTGGCCGTGTATGGTCGCGTTTAATTAGCTGCCTGTTGGAAGTGCGATCTTACCTAACAGTGGCTGGTATCTCTTGGTTTCCCTGTATTGCAAAGCATGTGCCCTCCTAGTGTGTTCTCTAACCTTATCAGAAATCATAGGAAAAGACTTGTGGCTGTCATCTTTGTGGAACCTGTTTTTTGGGGAATTAAATTTATGTAAAGACTTTGCTTTAATTAATTCCATAGAATCATTAATAAACTCCTTTACGTATATTGGAAAATAAAGCTTGTGTCAATAACTATAATTTTTTGTGAAGATTTATCAGGGGGCCAATAATTCTGGACGCCACTGTATATCCACCATTCTCGGTTGGAAACTTGAGGTGTAAGGAGCTTTCACTGGGGTTTTGTGTTTTGGCTTGGTTATGCTTGGGCTCCGCATGACTTGTTTTTTTTTTTGTTTTTTTTCTCTGTCTATGTTATTTTCTCTGTTTTCTGACTGATTTCCTGTTTTTTTTTTTTTTCTCTCTCAGTCTGACGGTCTCTCCAGCACATCTTCTTCACTCAGACCCTCCCGTTCTTCTGTATGTAATTAACAGTCTAGCATTGCTTCATCTATTGTCATCAGATTATCACTAAATTATATTTAGAGGTGTTCCCTTGTAAAATACACAACAATTTCATCATTTTTCCCTTTGTATCATCCTCATTCATGAGGTGCATGTGTGACGTTATTTCAGACAGTGTCACACTTGGTTTATTTTTTTGATAGTTTTTTACTTGCCACAAGTACAAATTAAATTCAGATGCAGCCTGTTATTATTATCCCTATAAATGGAAAAGTATTCCCACCAGTTTCTAAACTTTCTGTAACGTGGTGTATACTTTTCTATGATACTCATAATTTCTTAAGAACCAGAACAGAGTCTGATGTCCAGATGAGGGCTGACTCATTGCTGATGATTCAGGCCTTAGACCACAGCATGAGATGTGCGTCCTGATACAGCAGATTTAATAGCGCTCACAGAAAGCTGTAGAATTCTCTGTGCTAAATGAGGGGTACAGTGTGTCGGTCGTGTATTCATAATGAACAGACGCTGGTTCCTAGATGTTTATTGCCTTCATCCCTTTAGAGGCGTCAGGACAGGTGCAGTGACTCCGCTTCCCCCCCCCCCCCCCCCCCCTGTGTCTCGGCAGAGCTCTGTGTACAGCGACCTCTACGGCCTAAAGAAGACCCCCGTCACTAGCACCTCCAGGAAAGACCTGCTGGTCAGTTTAGCGCTGCTGGTAGCCTGTGCTGTTGTGGAGACTACGTGCAGTTTCACTGCTGCATTCAAATGCTAATGCACTGCAGCTAAGCAGAGTAATCAGATGGACAGACACTGCTGAGGCATTAAAACACTCCCAGTAAATGGTCTAAATGGATGCACATGGACAGGGTCACAGACTGGCTGATTACAAGCAGTTAGTTTGGGAATTAATAGCAAATGCTTCAGTATGAGTGTTCATTTTCACAAATACTTGGAAATTCCTTAGATTTCCTCAAAAACTGTAAAACTTGTCAACACAGTTGATTTCTGTTGCTTTTGCTGTTGCTATTGCTCAGACAGCAAACTATATGAACCGTATTGCAACAAATGGCTTTGCATTGAGGTAATGCAATTTGCAATATATGAGTAATATATGATGTGATGCAAGGATGATGATACTTGTGTACTTCATGTAGAATGGTACATGGTATAGTGTGATACAGTAACTTCCTTAACCAAAAAATCTTCACCATGAGTTTTGTGTAATTTATTTGTGCCAAAATGCATCTAAACCACTTTGTCATAATTTAGCTACTAAAATGAAATTCTTTCTGACATCACATGAATGGTAAATGAAATTGAAAAGGGAAGATTAACACATGATCCATATTCCTATTTCAGTTTCCTATAACATTGGAAATTTAGGCCCTTATCAACAGATTAACTTAAAAAAATGTTTTACTTTGGTCCTCCAGTAATTTTGCCAATGAGGGAGTGTAATGACTAAGAATTACTTGAGTGCAAACCAAAGGTGTATGTTATGATGCATTATGTTAAATAATTAATTGTATTCATAATTAATTAATTAAAGAATGAAATCAAGTTTACATTGGCCTGTCACCTAAAAATGACCGGAAGACAGTTTCTTTAGCTGTCAGAGCCAGCCAGCAAGTGAGAGAGCAACTGCAATTTTACAGCTGAAACAAGTGAAAGTGAAAGACTTAGAACTTTATTACTTTGTGGGCAGCAGCCCCACAGGTGCGCCTCCTCAATCTGCATTCAATATTGGACCTTAGGGCCTGTTTGTATGAGGCTTCATACGAGCCGCACGGCCTTGATTGCTTAGCTATTTGGGTGACTAGTGCTAACTCCCAGCACATTCAAGCTACCTTGTGAAGGGTCGTGGTCAAAGCTCAACAGCATGTTCTCTATACAGTCTTCTACTCAAGGGAGTTGCAGTCCTAAACCTTTTATTTGTGTGTAATAAAAAGATATGAAAAACAAAGGACTTAAAAACACAAGCATTGTAGCACCGCTCTACCGCTGTTGGTCTTTGGCTAATTATATTGTATGACCTCATAGCTAAAGTAAGTTGTGTTGGTATATATACTGTATGACCTCATGGATAAAGTAATACTGGAATGTGTACCTCATAGCTAAATATTGTAATGTTGTTTAGGGTTGGGACTTTTTATGATTTTCTCTAAATAATGACAGGCTGATTTATCCTTGCATTTTCTTAAGTACTTCAGATTTTTCCTGTAATTAAGGATCAGGGGTACTCATTTTCTGGAGTAAATCTACCTAGTGCTAATGTCTGTGCTAAATGAGCTCATGCTGTGCTCAATACTCATGGCTCTGCTTTCTATTAATGTTCAGAATGACTTCTTTTCCCATCAGACCGGACTGTACCATGACCAAAGGAAATACAGCAGCCTAAAGAACAGCACAGCTGTTCCTGCCTATCAGCCTAGAGGCTGTCCTCCTCTCCCTCCTCTCCCTTCATATCAGCCTAGGGTGTGTTTTTTTTTCTCTTCTCTTTTCTTCCTGCCTGCCCCTCTCCTTCCCTTTTCCGTCAGTCAGCCTAGGGTGTGAAATGCTATGTATTCAAGTACAGGAAACCACTCCTAAGACCACACCAGTTTATTAACAAATCATTTACAAATCTATTTTTAGAGATTAAACTAGATCTGTAATCTTGAGAAAACATGCATGAAACCTTTTATTTAAGGGGCAGTATGATGTAGGACCCTGGCAGCCAGATCTAGGCACAGTACTGTCACTGCCTGACACAATGACCTCGCTTTCTACTTCTCAATGCACTGTCCTATCACTGCCTGGCACTGTGACTGTACTCCTTCTCTCTTTCTCTCTCTGAGCGCAGTCTTCCTCCGTGTACAACGAGCCCCTGGCCACGTCCCGGAGCCCCAGGGTTAGTGTGACAGGCAGCGCCGCCGTCCAATAAGGGCGCAGCTCGGTCAGAATACCTGAGCGTTACCGTGCGTTAATGACATACTCCCTTTCCTTCCTGACTCACAGGCCGCACCCCCCTCCAGCACCGGGCTGAGCCGTAGCCAGAGTCTGGTGCGTGACACTCCGGCGCACGCACGCCTCGTTCTGCCTGCGGTTATGGTCTTGCAGAGCAGCTAAAACGCACGACACACCACTAATGTTCGACGCGTTGCATGCCAGTTTCAGCATTTCCATTGTCCGATAGTGAGCCTAGAACCTAACTAGATTCCTCCTGTCCATTAAACCTAACCCAACTAGCCTTATTACCAGCTGAGCTTTTCATTACTGTAAACGGAGAAATGCTAAACCATGCTAATAGTGGTGCTTTTCATTGGATTGAACCGGCTAATGCTAAACCCTACTACCAGTACAGCGTTTCATTGCAACGGAGAGAGATATACTGAACCTTGTTGAGAAGCCGAGAGTTCTCTACAGAATACTCTCTCAACACTTGAATGCAAAGCTAATGCTAGGCATAGGTTGCACTTGTATGTGCTTAATACATGCCATAATTCAAGGGAATATATTTAGAGTAGTGTTCACTCGAGTCACATGATCTTTACCAAACTGTGTTTTTATGCCCGGTTTGTGCCAGTGTTTTTCGAAGTGTGCCGTGTCTTGCATGTTGACTGTTTGACAGGAGATGTTCTCTTTCACCAAGTGTAAAATTCTCAATTTTGTATGTTTCTTGAGTCAAGATATTCTGCATTGGCCTAAAGGTACATTTGAGTGTTGCCTTGTGCTGATTGATATATGACCCTAATATTTACGAGTGCTTCTGAGCATACGAAAGCCTGTTAAAGCAGTGTCTTGTTTGTGTGTGGTGCCTGAGGGTGTGAAATTGGTAGTATGGAAAGGTGGTTCCATTCCTCTGATGTTCATGTGTGTGGGTCTCCTCTTTGCCTTCAGGCTTCTTTGTATGATGATGACCTCTACGGCTCGTATAATTCAAGAACTGTAAGTGCTGTGACCGTGCTTCAGTTAATGTGTGTGACATCGGAGCTACATCCCTGTGTGTGTGTTATTAGTGTGCGTGTGCTTGTGCGAGTAGACAGTGATGTCACCCTGACTCTCCTCACAGGTGCGTGCGTGCGTGCGTGTATATACAGTGCTTGTGTTAGTAATGTCTCCCTGGCCTGTGCCCATAGGCTTGTATGTATACAGCGTGTATGCATCCAGTACCTGTGTTGTTAGTAATGTCTCCCTGGCTTCTGCCCATAGGCTTGTATGTATACAGTGTGCGCGTGTGTGTGTACAGTACATGTGTTAGTGATGTCACCCTGACTCTCCCTGCAGCCCTCTGAGTACAGCTGGGCCTCAGGAACCAGCTCCACACAGAGCAGCCCTGTGGTAAGACCATGAAAAAACACATACGTCAACATGCAGTCATATACACCCACTAACCACTCGCATACACCCACTCGCATCCGCGCACACACACACACACGCAGACGCACTGTCTGTTGCTGAGACTGCATGGTTTGGATTAATGTGTATGCTCTAACTAATGTGTATGCTCATAATCTAAAGACACACACGCGCATACAGCATGAGCTGGCCCATTATAATGTGCCATATCTAAGCACAGGATGTAATAAACCTATGGCCAGTATATGTACTACATGTGAAGAATCAACATGTTCGCACTTTCCCAATAGCTACAGTGATACTTGGCTGTTGCCATGGTGAAATGAGTTGCCTTATAATATGGCAAGCCCAGGAGTGTACCAGCAGTGCATGTTACCAGTATGTGGTCAGTTGCAGTTCAGTGTGTTCCCGCATGAAAGCGGACAGACAGACGGTGTGTCTGTGCTGTTGCTGCCTATGGTGATGCATGGGCTCTGTGTATGGAGACCACTGTGGATGTCTATGTCTACGGACAGTTACTGTTGTTGGTGTTTATATTGATAGCATCTAGCTTCTAGCCTAAATCGATAGTTTATATTGATACTAACACAGAACACTCACCTGCTTTTGTGGAAAGTTGGCTCTTGTGGCCACGCATGCCACCATACCCGTGTCATACGTTCTGGAGAATGCAAACCAAACGGCGAGCGGTTGGTCTGCCACCCTTATACCGAACATGAGTGCTGATCCTATCCTCTCACATCTTGTAATGTGGACTAGGAGCTGCTGTACTCTTCAGAAATGTACTTTTTGCTGACCATTATACTACACTGCCAACCCTTCTGAGAGCCTCTGTCTCTAGCCTGGCCTCTTATCAGCATTATAATAGAGTTGGTGCAATGGTAGAATAATGACCGGGAGTGAGAGCTCAGGAACTGCTTGAGTCAACAAGACTAATTCAATCACAGCATTATGGTCAGTACACTAAGGCCTACTTGATAGGTGCCACTAAAATGTCTACATCCTCCCATTATGTGTATTAGAAACTATTGATCAAAGCTGGAAAAGTGGATAAAAAGTAGTCATTGGAAAAGTCTGACTCAGAATACGTTTCATTTTTGAAAACTACCGTTCCTGTAAATAAACAGACTTGGGTGAAAATATGAAAGTTTTATTCCGATATCAGAAAGTGCAAAAATGACACTCAGGATTCAGCCAGGATTCAAGAGTCAGACTGAACCCCAAACCTTTCCAATGACTACTTCTTATCCACTTTTCCAGCTTTGATCAATAGTTCGTAATACTCAAAATGGAAGTTGATTGCAGATTGTGCTTGCCGACCAATGCTCATCAGCAACTAGGACTGCACGATATGATGAAAATATGCGATATGCGATAACGTTGCTATGACAATATGACACATGACCAGCCAATCAATTTAACCGAACATAAATTTAAATAAGTAGTATTCATCGCTGTTCAAGCAGTCTTTTGCGATGTGTTTATTTTGCATATTCATATCTCAATGACTATATAAATAAATATACAATACATCGTGCAGCCCTATCAGCAACAAATATTTTATCTGGATAGTGTGGCAAAGGTTACAATGTGCCTCATGTATGAGAGGATGAGTATGAAATTGGAGGGGTGTGCATGTGTATGAGGGTGAGTGTTTAGTTGGAGGAGTGCAGTGTGTGTGAGAGGATGGGTGAGTGTGAAATTGGAGGGGTGTGTGTGTGTGAGAGAGAGGGTGACGAGCGTTGTGTCTGAAACTGGAGAAGTGTTGCATGCTGTGTGTGTGAGAGTGATATGATAAATATCACTGGTGAGTGTGGTGAGTGGGTGAGTGAAATTGGACGGGTGTTGTGTGTGTGTGAGGAGGGTGAGTGTTGTGTGTGTGTGTGAGAGTGATATGATAAATATCACTGGTGAGTGTGAGTATGAAATTGGAGGGGTGTTGTGTGTGTGTGTGTGTGTGTGTGTGTGTGAGAGAGAGTGTGATATGATAAATATCACTGGTGAGTGTGGTGAGAGGGTGAGTGAAATTGGAGTTGTGTGTGTGTGGAACTGAAACTGGAGGTAAGAGCAGGCGTCTGGCAGTTGGTTGCCGGTTTGGTCCCGCCCTGGGTGTGTCGAAGTGTCCCTGAGCAAGACAATTAACCCCCGACTGGATTTGGATCAAGGCACTATATAAATGCAGATAATTTACCATTTACGCGTGGGAGAGAGTGAGTGTGGAATTGGAGGGGTGCTGTGTACACGTGAAATGGGAGACTGGTTCCTCATGTTTGTTTAATATTCTTAGCACTCCGATGATGACAGCTCCAGCACCGTGTCCCAGGACCGATACAGGCGCGGGAGGAGGGACAGCGTGGTGAGCTTCAAGCATGTCGGGGGAACGGCCTCCGTACCCCTTTGCGAGAGATGGGAAACTTTAGGGGGGAAGGGGGTGACTTGGGTGACATTAGAATGGGAACTGCTTTAGGACCCAGGAATGCTGTGAACTGCTGCTGAGGTGTGGTGGGGTTGAGAAGCCTTAAGGCTGATTTATGCTTCGGCGATGAGTCCTTAATGAGATAGTTTTGACGTCATGCCCACACTTTGGAGCTTTGGGTGTCCTGTCCCTGCAGAATTTTGATGCAGCCGTGATCTGTTGACTGAAATGAAGATGAAAGGTTGTCATGGCAAGGATACTAGTTTACTAGGCTACTTGTTTTTATGAATGATATTTTGTTTACATAGCTAGCTAGTGTCGCCGAAGCATAAATCAGCCTTTTTTCCCTGCTGCCCATATCAGATCAGCCATTGTCTACCACTGCTTTCACTTCGACTTCACTGCGTTCAGTTGTGAAATGCAATGACTTCTGGTCCTGTGCTTCATGGCTGTGAACATACTAGTAAACATCTGAAGGTAGTAATAGATAATTGTACCGCTACTAATATAAATATCAATCAGTCTCAACTTTTACTCTTTCCACTCTTCATTTTTTAACCTATAACATCATTGGTTCTGCTTACCACACTGACATGCGGTGTTTACTTATTCATTTGAGGCGATTCATTTTGCAGTCTGCAGATTCACAGTAACCCGCTAATGAAGTTTAAATGGATAGCCATTGGTTCTGTCAGCATGGTATTTGTTGTATTTATTGTATCCAAGCATGCATTTTGTTTACAGTTTTGGATTTCATGCTTTTACTAGGGTCTCCAAATTTCTCGATTGTTTAGGCCGCGGCCACACTTCATAAATATTGTTAAACAAAGATGACTTGTGCATTTATTTGTAGTTGTAAGGTTGTTTGTAAATGCATTGTAATTGGAGTTCAAATTCTTTGAAATATAATGCATATTGTTGAAATGTACACAGTCAAAAAGCTAACCTCCGGTCATTAAAAGGAGGAGTACGTCATTAAATTAAGAACATTGCTTGATCAGCATTGTGTTACTGAATGATGAACATATGGTGGATCATAATGTAGGCTGGGTTAGATGCAGCCAAAGGCAACATTTATTTCAATATAGTGTTGTGGTTGCTTGTGTGCGGTCAGGTTTTATGTATTTTTAGTATAAATATGTACAAATTTCATATTTACAGTCTTGTAAACAGATGAAACGGCATAACTTGTCATCTACACTAATATAATTCATAGGCGTTTCTCCAGCCCTGCAAAAATGTACAGATCTTCATGCTGGGATTCCTTTGAGTGAGCTAAGCCACGTTTATTCTCACTGTCCCACTGCGCGGGAGAGCGACCTTAATTGCGTCCAGCCTCATCTCCCCCCTCTCTCTCATTTCTCTCCCTCTCGTTCTCTCTCTCTCTGTCTGTCTGTCTCTCAAACCGCCGTTGTGTAGTCCTCTGACTTCTCTGACATCAGCGAAACGGCGGCTGACTATTTCAGCCGCACCAGCCGTAGGGGCAGCATTGTGTCTGACCTGGACGAGCTGAGCATCCCTGACCTGGACATCGTGAGTGACCGGGCGTGGCGGCCCCCCTGCCCGAAATGCATCCTCTGCTCACACCTGGGTCACGTGTAACTGTTTTGGGTTCAAATACTTTCTTCTGGTCGTCTTGGTGGGCTCAGTTGCACCAGGCAAAATCAAGCAAGCACTGAAAGTATTTGAATCCAAAACAGTTAGGCATTTGATCCAGGTCTGTTTGTTCGTCAGGTAGCCTTCGTGAATAAGTGACTCGTTCAGACAAATTACGTATGTGGGTGCCATTTTGTAATGTAATGAGTCTCTTCTCCCCCCCACTGCCTCGTGCTGTTGCCCTCATAATTCTGCCAATGAGCTGGTTCTTGGAAACTACTCTGTCCAATCCCGTGTCCTTTTTCTGACGTGTTTGAGACTATGATCCTCAGCCAAAATTAATTGTATTAATGAGTTTTTGGAGCTTTTGGAGTTTTTTTTAGAGTAGTGTGGTTACGGGAGGTACAGACGAGGGTCCGTGCATTAAAAATTGCCTAAATATTTTGTCTTTTGACTTTACTGTGCATGTAGTGAGTTATTTCTGTATTCCTGGAAACAACTATTCCTGTTGAGTGTGTCCTTTACACTCAGTGATAACTTCACTCAAGAGGTCTTTGCAGTTGGGCTTTTGTCATTGACACTTTGTGTTGGTTTTATTAGAAAATTGGTCATCTGTTTAAGATGGCATGACTTGAAACATCAATATTTTAACTATATTGATTTTTATTTTATTGTATTTGTGCAATTCCATGGTTACAAATGCAGTATATCTGCATAGTAAAGTCCAATAGACCTACATAAGAGACTGGCAGGGTTATTTGCTCCTGATGGTTATAGAAGCAGAAATATCTGGCAGTTATCTGTCTTTTTTCCATGGAATTGCCCATTTTTATAATTTGATTGCCCACATTTGAACACATTTGATTGAAGTTCTTTGGGTTCAGATTTCTGAGTAATTGGAAAAACTGCAGACTATCCCCTTAACTGTGTGCTGCTTCATCACTGAATGTCTTGTGACACTGTGAAATTTGATGGCCTCAGAGGCTGCCCTGTGAAAAGGAAGCCTCTAAAGCCTGATTTATACTTGTCCTACGACCCTTGCGACAGATCTTGTATGACGCATTTTCAACTGAAAACACTGTAGTACAACATTTCTCAATGTTTTTCTTTGTTCTGTCTCAGAACAGTCATGTGACAGAGTTGATTGGGCAGCCATATGGAACACTGAAATTCATTGCCATGGATAGGCTACGCCAGGCTCAGCTGTGTTTTAAAAAATGTAAACATCAGCGGTTTGGCATCTTGTTACCATAGACAACAGAACCGTTATCGCAGACAAAGTATAAATACAAAACGTTGTGCGACACTTTCATTTTTGTCACGGGTCGTGCGACGAGTATACATCAGGCTTGTTTGTGTGACGAACTAAACGAAACACTCTGCTCTCAAATACTCTAAAAAATCTAAATACTTTCCAGCTTCCAGCTTCAGTCTTCTGCAGGTGTACTTAGAATGGCTTATTTTACTTTGCAGATTGGGGTTTCTTTTCAGGTATTTGTGTTTTTAACTCATCGGTTGTCTTTAAGGTTATAGCGGAGGTGAAGAATGCACCGTCAAATGTATAACGTCGAACAATCGAGGAAACGTGCTTCCAGTGCGTTGAGCCCAAATTCCTGCAGTTGTGTAGATAAAACGGTCTTCTCTTTTCTTTCAGCTGGATGAAAAATGTGATAAGCAGTACACGGATACATACAGTCGGGTGAGTACTCTAGTTCTAGGAACTACAGGGCACATGCTCAATACTGTATTGCACACACAAGCACTCAGCTGCCTTATTGTCATGGGCTAACCAGCTAGCTAACCCAATATCTCCTTAAAAGAGCTAGATTCTGCTGAAAAACAGTGCAGTATTGTTGGAAGATTCTGGCTTGGAGGGCCTCAGGGACAGGAGGCTCCGGTTAGAGAGCAGAGCTCGAGACAGTTTGACAAAGTGCATTTTAATTGGTAGTCTGTCACAGCATTAACCAGTTCAGTCTTTCGGACAGGGATTGTATAGGTAAGTGTGTGTGGGTGTGGTAGTTTTTCATGAATGCAAACAGAGCAATTCCCTACTTCACAATGGGACTTTGAACAGATGCAGTTTGAGCACAGTTTTCTTTGTTTGCAGGAAAATGTGTGAAGGTTGTATGTAGCGGGGAGCTATGGGAATTGAAGTGTAGAACAAAAAACTAATTTACATATTTGTTTATGTTTGACATTAAATTGTAAATAAAGTTGTTTGTAAGCTTTCAAACATTAGGAAAAATGTATTATTATCCATGTCTTTAGTTAGGGTAGGGGGTCTAATATTGGTCAACTTTGATGGCCCCTATCTCCTGAATGCGAATGTCTCCTACACTCTCATATTGGTAGCATGTATAAAAAATAGTTTACATCTAAAAGGGTGAGGTAAGAATGTGATTTCTGATGGAATGGCCCCTCAGCAGAAGCTGTATCACACTTTGGCTCTGGATTGGTGATCGACCGATATGGTTTTTGATATTGATTAATAGAAATCAAGAGGACTGATAACCGATATTTGGGGCTGATATACATTTGCAGTAAATATTTACATTTTAGTGTCAAAATTTACAGTAAGAAACTCCTTCACAAAACTTTCTTTGAATTCCTTTAAACATAGCTTGAGTTAAATAAGTTACTAGAAAACAGAACATTTCAAAATTATATTTTGAAAAATAAAGTGCAGGGAGCCCCTAGCAGCATTTCTAGTAAACAGACCTGAAAAGTTAAATGGATAAAAATAATTAAGTAAACAGATCCCCAAGAAAATATGGATAGTTCACATTTTGTTGACTTTGGTCCGCTGAGTTTCTCATCACCAATTATGTAATAATTTGTCAGGCTCAAAGCACTCAGCCAAATAACACCACCTGACCACTATTAAAAAAGACACTATCAATAAACAAACTAAAATAAACACTGTCATGTATTTCCAATGGGAAAGACACATTACTTAGCTGCTCTTGCTGAATTCCTATACAACAGTGCGACTTCTCAGGGTTGCCAATCGGGGCAGGTGCACCACCAGTTTTTGTTTACCCTTTCCCTCATCTCAATCTCAGCTGATACAGCTGATACAGGTCTTTGGGTCCCTGATGACCCACTCAGAACATCAGCAACACCTTCCCTGGAGCTGATGGATGCATCGTGCAGCAGAAGTGCGGTTCGACAGTCAGACATACCTTCGACCTGGCTAGTTAGATTACCAGCTTGGGAGGACAATGAGAACACTGGCTGTGACCTTAAGCCTTTCCTTTCGGGACTCAAATTTAGTGCCTACATTTGGGGGTGACTGTTAGAACATCCCCGTATTGTGTTATTTCTGATGTTTTGTCTGTGCTGCATTTGCCGTTTTGTCACCGATTTCCATATGTATCTTTGTCTTAATACATTGCCGATAAAGTTCCATTGTGACGTAGGGAATTGCACTGTGCATGAAAAAAACACCACACAAACTCATACCTACAATCCCTGTCCGAAAGACTGAACTGGTTAATGCTGTGACATCGAGTACCAATTAAAATGCTTTCTTTGGAAAACCGTCTCTCCGAGCACTGATCTCCTGTCCCTGAGGCCCACCAAGCCAGAACTTTCCAGAAGTCCCACCGCTACTTCAGTTATGTTGTTAAAAGCACAGCTTTACTGTACGTCCACCATTTCCCACAAAGACTTCAAAGCCTGGAATTGAATTTCGAAGATCAAAGCTGCTGAATTAATCACGTTCAAATGTTTAAAGATCTAAGGTGACCTCATGTTTACTCTGCTCAAACTGGCTGGTCCCCATTTTGGTTAGTGGACTAAATAAATTACAATTGGACGGGGCAAAAGTGCACGCATGTGAATGAGGATTCGTCCTGTCCCTAAATTATGGGGCAACATTATCAAGAGTTAAGAGCGGCAGTCGGAAGGTTGGTGGTTTGATCCCCTGCCCTGGGTGTGTCGCAGTGTCCCTGAGCTAAACCCCCAATTGCTCCCTAGGAGCTGGCCGCCTTGCATGGCTTCATTTCGCCGTTGGCGTGTTTGTGTATGTGTGTGTGTGTGTGTGAATTTGTTGAATGAGAGGCAATAATTGGTAAAAGCGGGATAATTAAATAATATACAATTATATAAATGCAGTCAATTTACCTTGCGTTTACGTGTCTTTCAGCCGTCGTCTCGATGCACCACCCCGGGCCTCTCGGCAGCAGCGCTGGCCACTCTGGGGGGATCCTCGTCCCGGAGGGGGAGCGGAGACACAGGGAGCATCGTGGATCCGGATGTGTCGCTCACTGAACTGAGGGTAAGGTCTCACCATGTGGCTGCGCCTATGAGCTTAGCAGACTGAGGGTAAGGTCTCACCATGCAGCTGCGTCTATGAGCTCAGCGCCTAAGGCTTTCTTTACAAGTGGGTGATATCAAAGGCCGAAGGATGTCAAATATTTTTGTAAAAAACGAAATACTGCTGTGTGAAGTATTTCCCCCTGACTCCAGGCTATGGCGTTTGAACTGTCTTGTCAGTGCTGTCATTTCCCCCAAAACCCTTCCCAACTCATCTCATTTGTTCAACAGGATATCTATGATCTTAAGGACCAGATACAGGATGTAGAGGGGAGATACATGCAGGGACTTAAAGAGCTGAAGGTAGAGGGGCCATAGCTCCCAGCATGCTTTCTGTTTCCCCCGTACCTGCACACGTGACTGCGGTGAGCTGTGAGCGTGTGCCCACCCCCCTCTCCCCCGCCCCGCTCCCTGGGTCCCACTTTGCCTCCCGCAGACCCGCTCATCCGATTGGTTCTCTAATGTAAACACCAAAGTGAGGCAGAAAGTGACCAATGTTGGCGTTTTCCAGATATGAGGCATGCGTGGTGGGTCCCCCGAACCGGGCTGTTGCGAAGCGCAGACCTAACCTTTAACCCCCTCACCCCTGTTGGAGATGACCTCCCAGTGACAGCATGACGTCCGTGGTCCCTCAGCGCTTTCAGAGTGTGGGACCAGCATTTACCTTCCTTTTCTGCCATAGTTCAGTACACAGGTCCTACACGTAGATCTGATTAGTGCAGACCCGGGTCAAATACTAAATTGTTTTGGATTCAAATGCTGTTCTACGCTTTTACTGAGCTTGTCTGGTGTTTTGCACCCTATGAAATGCTGTAAAATGGTTTAGAGATACACAACCAGGGTGCAAGGCAGTATAGGGAAGTAGCGATTAAAAAGGAAAGTAGATCCAGCAAGTTTGACCTGACTAAGATCCGCTCTGGGTCAAAAAGTTGTTTGATACCAGTGATGAATTATATTGAGTTTGGCTGTGCAGGCTCATTTTGAACCTATGACATACTCTTGAAAAACACAAATCGCTGCCTTCTGGTTCTCTTGGTTGGCTCAGTTGCACCAGGCGAGATCAATCGAAAAGCATTTTAATCCAAAACGTTAAATTATTTGACCTGCTCTACATTAGTGCGCTTACAACAGTGTTCAGATACATGACCGTGCATCAGTGAGAGTTGATCGAAACTTATGTGAGTTGAAATGTGATCGATAGAGGCTGCCAGTTAGTGAGTGTGTAGATAGTTGGTGTGTAAAGCACTGCTTTGTTAGACTGAAATCTAGTTCCTGCTTACACACTGCTGCCCTGCTAGCTGGGAATCGTCTGATTGAACCCAGATGACTTGGGTTTTCAAACACATGCTTCACAATGTTAAAAATAGTATGTTACTAACACACTGTGAATGTTGGCATGCCCCTCACTGTGGTAAAGCGTGAGTGTTCTGGACTCAGTCCTTCTGTGTGTTTTGTTTTTGTAAACGGCTGTTCCTTTTCAGATGTCAAACTCGGTGCTTGAAATATAAATGTGTCTTTGAAGATTGCTTGTTACTGCATCAGTTGTTTTAGTGCTTTTCATCCTTTTCGTTGATCACCAACCACTTTATGTTAAAAGGTGGGGGAAACCCGACACAACTACCACTTAGCTGGTGCATGTCAGCCTTTCCACAGCAGAACAGCAGCACGCTGAGGAAGAGGAGGGGGTGGGGTTATTTTGCCTGGTAAACTGGGCCACAATTAAGTGACCAGTTTAAGCCTGGGTGCCTGATTTTCTACTTCATCATTCAACCTTTGTGTGTCCCACAACAAAAATGACATTTTCCATTAATACTTTGGGGAAGGTCTGTAATGAGTAATGAGTATTGTCTCCATGGTAATGAGATGTCAAACTTTTTTTTCTTTTTTTACATGATGCGTCTATGACAATGACTGTTGGTGTTCCACCTGGCCAATCCTGTCTTAACAAACACTGCTCAACAAACTGACGTCCGTGACATAACAAATTCTACAGATGCGTGTACAACACTTACTTTCTGAAAATGCATTTTCGTCATACTACACAACTCGCAAGGGTTGTGCAACGAGTATGAATCAGGCTTTATTCCGTCCCAACAGTCTGAGCGCTGTGAGTCAGGACCTCAGTTTAACATCTTCTTCTGATGGCCGCACCTCCCACTGCACAACTTTCCTGTTTATCCCCCTGCCGGCAGCAGTGTCTTCTTTCTTCCAGAGCCTCTTTGCTTCAGCCAATTTTCAGCCGCAAGCAATGCTGGTTTTTGTTTTCACCTTAAAATCGGCACCCAGATCAGACTCTTCTAATTGGTTGAGTAATAATGAAAACCAACCAGAGTCTGTGGCGCTCCAAGACCAGGGTTGCAGACCCCTGGTTTACCTGTACTGAAGGTAAAACTGTACAGTGTAACTTGACATTGTTTTGAATAATGTGAAATGGGGCTGGGCGATAAAGGCCTAAAAATAAAATCTGAAATGTAAACTTTTTTTCTTTTCTTTTTTTTAACTTATCGACAATTCATGTTTATCTGAAAATATGTTTTTGTCCAAACAAGCTAAAATAAATTATTCAAGTAAGTATTTTCTTTATTAATAATCTAATTAAATTGAATAATGAGACTTGTCTGTATAAACTAGGCCAACGTGCAATAATAGTAATAATAATAAACAAACAGCCACCACTTGCTACGCTGTCATACATTTTAAATAAAATGAAAAAAAATCTATCAATTCAATCAATCAAAATGGCTTTCCCAGAAAAAACAAGAATACTGCTGTCAAACCATATAATGGGCCTCATTCACAAAACCTTTCTTAAATTCTTCTTACTTTTGTTCTTAATAAACTTGTGAAACTTGCGCAGGCCATCTATTAAAATTTTTGTTGCGATTAATGCCATTCATAAATTGGACGCACGTGCCCATTCATGTTGATTTGCATTAAGAAACACCCTAGCAAGCCCATAAAAGGCCTTCAGGGTCATGTGCAGACTGCAGCCATTCATCGTACTCCGCAAACATATCTACATGTCTTTAAGGACTCGCCGTCTCCCCAAGGCACAATTAGCAATTAATGTATTGTGCAACAAATACGCCGTTGCTAAGTGTTGCATTTGGCCCCGGGCTTGTGTGTCCTTATATATCATTACGAATCATGTAGAGGAGGACCAGATCTTTCGCAATTTGTGATTTTCCTGTGAGAAACATTCTTTTCCTCTAAGCGGGCAGGCATATAACATAAATACAACATATAATATTACATATAACATAAAAACACAAGATTCTGAGATTCAGACATTTTGCATGTTGTACTAAAAATAAATTAAAATAAGCTAAAAACTGATTTACAGTATCGCCCAGCCCTAATGTATTCGTGGTCGAATGGGAGCTGAAATTATACCCAATTTAAATGAACCAGTTTTCTCAACATTTTTCAGCCTCAACAAGTATTTTCTGTGCACTAAAATTTTGAATAGATTGTTAGTTAATATTAAGCGTAAGATGTTCCATCTTGGTGGGGTGTGTGTGCATAAATGACTAAGTTTATCTCCCCAGAATTGCATTGTGTTGCTATACCTGTGTTGTAGCAAGGTTGTGAAATGCCTGAAAGATGTGTGCTGACTACACAGGAGTCGCTGTCTGAGGTGGAAGAGAAGTACAAAAAAGCCATGGTGTCCAACGCACAACTGGACAATGACAAGGCCAACCTCCTGTACCAGGTGGACACGCTGAAGGACGTGATCGAGGAGATGGAGGAGCAGATGGCAGAGCTGCATCGAGAAGTGGAGGAGAAGTCCAAGGTAGGTCTCCTTCCTTTCGAGAGGCAGAAGAGTATGTTTGCTTCATTCGTCAAATCTTTGGATTTTCCACATATGGAAATATCAGTGTTTGTGGTACAGGGCCAATGTGGATGAGTTTGGGAACCTTATAAATTGCATTGCTGTTGCAGGAATACCTTGCCCCTTCAAAATCCCAGAAATGTCTCATTTCGACTTTCATTTTGAAAGTGGAACTGGACTACAGTGATTTCATTTTGCTGAGAGCTTGGCGATCATCTAGATCAGGGGTGGCCAACCTGGTCCTGGTGAGGGACTGCTGCTTTTTGTTGTTTCCCAGCACTAATCGATCCATTAAAGCAGTCCATTGCACAGTTAACTCGGCTCACCTGGTTTCTTGGGGCTAAAGTGTTTTTTGTTGTTCAGGTGAAAACAAAAACCAGCAGACCCTGCGGCTCCCCAGGACCAGGGTTGGCCACCTCTGATCGAGATGTTTATTGTCCATGTTTTAAATACATTTCCCCTTAGAAACTGAGGGGTATAAAGCTGAACTTGGGACAGAATTCATTTATTCACATCATTTGATTTCTTTGAAATATAATCTGTAACATGTAATCTATGACAATGTAGCATTGTTATAGGTCTATGAACTTGATAGATTAATGTGACTTCTTATGGGTGAATGGGAACTTGAAAGTTTTTATATAATTTTGTTATAGGTGCTTCATATTTTGATTGTTTAACCTAGGCCTCAATTTTACCTCAAAGTTTATGAAAAGTGTACGGCAATATAAAGTTACTCTAAATAGTTGAGCGATTAACACCCTTTAAAGGCTGTGCAATTGCAGTGCACGTACAGTGTATGTGTGAAGCTGGAAAAACTTACTTTACATTTAATAGTTATCCAACTTAAATCTCCACTTTCTGTATCTCAATCTTGTCAATCAGTATTGTAGAAATATGAGCTAAAATATGATCTTTGTGTGTATGTTTCTGCATGTTCATTTCAGGAATTGGAAAGACAGAAGCACACGTGTACAGTCTTGCAGCACAAGCAAGAGGAACTGAAAGAGGGAATCCAGCAGAGAGATGAGCTCATTGAAGTAAATCTTCTTTTTAACCTGTGTTTAATGAGATAATGCTGAGGCCTTGGTGATGTCATAGACTGTAATGCTGTTCTTAGGGTGGTGCAATCCTGTCCAAAATGCATATAAAAACTGAATTTTCACTTGTAAAAGTCATGAAATACTGTTATAAGACCACATTTGGGAGTGCCTGGTGCAGTCTGTGTCACTGCCATCTGGTTAAGAAGTACCGAGAAGACTGGCTTGTGATTTGGAAGGACAAATGTGGGGAGTGCGGTTTTCGGTTTTGAGCCTCCATCAAGGGCTGTCTTCTTGTTCTAATGTACACGCAGAACACTCACTCGCACACACATTTTGATTGACAACCATGTAATCCACTGAATAAGCCAAGCACTTTGAGGTTGCCAGTACTGGTCTGTGCTGGAGGGTGTGGAGTGGAGAGGAAATGAAAGCTCAGCTTGTTTGTTGAAGCGTAGCTGAGCTGGGCCGCTTGGCAGTCCTGCAGCACAGTTAGATGTATCACATATTCAAGTTTATTCCTGTACTCCCTTTTTTTATTCCAGTACACACAATTTCATATCTTGAAATCTTCATTAATGTTGAAATGTATACTTAAAATGGAACCTCATATACCCTTGAACTAAGCACCACTAATGACCACTTGATACTTCTGCATAACGCCAGGATTTCCTGGATGCAAGATTTTATTTCCTAATGCTTGTAGTGTTATGTTAGAATATCTCCACATTTCTTTCAAGTGTAAGATTAGATGTGCACATTAAAAATAATTGGAAGTGAACTATTACCAGTTGCTAATGGTGACGGAGCTCCTTTCTGGTTTCTCCCTTCGGACCATCCTGTACTTGTTTCATTACCCCCTGCCCTGTCCTGTTCTGTCTCCTGTCTCTTCTCTTCTGTGTAAACCGCCGCTCCAGGAGAACCAGGGAATGCGGCAACAATTAGATTCCCTCACAAGACAGGTGTATGACCTGCAGGAAACCGTTAACTGGAAGGAGAAAAAGATCGGGGTAGGAGAGGCTCTGAGGGTTTGACAAGTAATAAGCTGCTTTCTGCTGCTTGAACCAGTCAAAAAAACTGCAGCCCTTTACAGTAAAACTAGCCAAAATTATAACTGCTCATACGTAAGATACACACCATCCAACTGACTAAATTGCTCATACTGCAACGAATTAGAATATTAAAAAGCATGTATTGTGATGTATTGAATTAGCTAAGGTGACTGTATGCAATGTATACAAGTCATCATGGAGTCCCTTGGTTTATTGTTAATATTATATTGTCTTCCCCTTGAAAATACACATTGTAATGTGTTTTTTTTTTAAGGTGGTACGCAAAAGTTGGAAGGAAAGAGTAGATTGAAGGAAGCCAGCTATGACATGGTAATATTTTACCATTGTCGCTGCACATTATTTAACATTATTATATTTATAATCTTACTTTTGTAATGAATTTCAAAGTCTCATCAGTCGATGGTGTGTGTGATTACAGTAGTCTTTTTTTGTACAGCATTGCAGCAGTTTATTGTTTGTCAGAACTGCATGGTGTGGAACTTTGTGCTTGGATGTAAACTTGAATCACAGTGATTATTATCAGTGACAATTCAATTTAAGCATGCGTATGAAAGTCAGCATCAGCAAGCTGACTGGCAAATTGCATGCATTGAAGTGAAAGTGATTTTTTTAACGATGTATGTTTACACAGTGTTTCCTTGATCTACTCATCTTTTTATGATGGGTCTCCAAGACCAAGCATTTTTTGGTGTTTTTAGGTCCGAATAGTTAAAGGATATTTTGAAGTGCAAAAGGATTGAAAATGAGGATATAGAATAACCATGCATAGTATTTTTGGTGAATTATTTTCTGTCAAATTAGAAAAAAAACTGAATGGGCTCTGTAGTATAATGAAAAGTACATTGTATCTACATTAGCTGCATGAACAAGTTATATATAGCATTACACATTAGAGGAAAAATGTCCTCCAAACTTTTTCTAGTAAGTAGATTAGTTTACAATCAACATTCATATAATATGTCATGTAGTGAGTTTGTTAGCAGAGTGCTACTAGTTAGCTAACTGACTATTTTACCTGTAGTTTGTGCCCTGGCTAATGTTGTAAAGAACTGTCATAGATAATGGTTACAACTACAAAGTCTGGCAGTTCCATAAGTTGATAGAGGTTAGAAACGGGTCCCAACGTTTCATGTGAAATAATAAGTTCAGTGGGAATAGTATATGTTTCTGCCTTCAGCAAGCCAGTGAATTAAAATTAGGTAGCTAGTTGTGTGTTTCAGAGAAGCCTTTGGCTAAACCCTACCCAAGAGCTGTTTTGAGTTCAGCTGTCTTTATTAATGGAAATATTAATAAGCAGGGCTTAAAATTCTCAGGCTGATTTTAAATGATAGAGCACTTTTAAATTCAAATAATACTTAATTCAATACATTGTACACATTTCCTCCTGGACAACCTTTCAGGCTCATAAAATGTTCTTGCTTTAGTCCCTGAATAAGCAATTGGATTGCAAAATTTTTTTCTTTTTTCTTCTTCCATTTCCACCTTGTTCCAGCTTTGTTTGATTTCCTTTTATGTCCATGCTGCTCAGTGTTTGCTATTAACCATGAATGCCCCAATCACTCTGCTGTGCTTTTCACCCTGTATGCTGTGTGTGGGTCTGCCACCATCTCCCCCCTCTCTGCTCTTATCTTCACATTTTGTCTCCTGTTTCTCCGTCTATCTCTGCTCTTATCTTCTACATTTTTATCTCCTGTTTCTCCGTACCATTCCATGCTCCTTGTGGCCAGGCGCTAGAGAGGCAGAAAGAGTACTTTGACTGCATTAGGAGGGAGAGGGATGAGCTCAGAGATGAGCTGGCTGACCTCAAGGGGAAGTCCAAGACAGGAGAGGTAGGTGGCAGGGATGCAAGGCCATGCCAGTCGGGCCACTCTACTGGGAACGGGAGGTAACATGCAGCCTTTCAAATGATGCACCGTTTACTGAATGTAGTATGATCAGAACTGCTTACTGCCATTACATCCGTTGGGTTTTGAATATGGATCTTTATTTATATTTATTCATCAGTTGTGGGGGGAAGAATTACCTGGGGAGGCAAAGTGCACATTACTCAAATTCACCTTGAATGCACCTTGAACATAAGGTTTTGCATGGATTGAAATTGGATTTGGATTTTTCTTGAGGACATTTTGTAGAAACAAGTTAAATGCAATCTTTAAAATGTAGAGGTTGCCCTATGTTGATATAAAAAATTTTTTAAAGCCCCCACTAGAAAGTGTGGCAATCCCAACAAAGGTAGCACTGTCTCGTCGCTCATCTATCCATCCATTTAAATGTCAAAGCAACTAATATCGCTAAGTGGTACACGAGGGAAGCATTGTAAATGAAATGAAATGGGATCAATTGCAACCTAAAATTATATTACAGAGGATGTGCCGGCATTCATACTGGAATAGTGAACTCCATAATGTAATAAAGGACCAAAGACATTATTTTTCTTGATTTGGCTCTACTCAACAAATTTTGATTTGTAATCAAACAATTTACAAAAGGGTTTTTTTTTTTTACTTTGCAGCAATTTCTGTATAGTTGTCGTCCCCCTCCTTCAGGGTACCATATTATTTGGGACAGATGGACAGCTTCTCAGGTGATTCTGATTAGTCGAGCATCTTCAATTGCTTCCTTAGTGCCGGTATAAGAAAGCTTTCCGTATCTAGTCTTAATTCTAAGCTTTTGATTGCCTTTGGAGTTATTGGAGTTTGTCAACATGAGTACCAGAGTTGTGCCTGTGAAGGTCAAGGAAAGACATTATGAGGCTGAGAAATAAGAACAAAAGCCAGAGACATAGGCCAAACCTTAAGCTTACCAAAATGAACCGGTTAGAACACTATTAAGAAGCACAAGAGACTGAGCTGGTAACTGCAAAGGGTCTGGTAGATATTAGATATCTTTATTGTCTGTTCCCACAGAATTGTTTTTTGTGTACAAAAAAGTGCATTGTTAAAAAGAGAGGTACATAATAGAGGTGTATTATACACAAGGAATACCTCTATAGTTGATGACCAAAGAATTCTCACCATAATGAAGAAAACCCCCCCAAAAAAGTGAGTACAGAGAAAAAATATTAATAATAATGTCCTTGCCTCAAACTGAAATGGAACTCCGTACTTCCCTAGCTGTGTACCCAAAGTGCTTTTTCTCAGCCTATTCCTGTTAATTTATCCATCTGGGGTTTCAGCTGCACATGTTCATTTTTTTCCACCATAAATCTCACATACCTATATTTTTTACAAATGTATTTACATCTTTCTGTTTTTGATGTCCTTTCAGAATAGTGGGGTAGAATTTCCTTGAACATAGCTTTTTTCTCTCACGGAATGTTTGAGCTTTTACCCTTTGCATGCTGCTCTACATTTTTAGGGGGAAAATTATTTGGTTTATTTCATTATGTTAGCATTACATTTTGAATTCCAAGGTAGCTTATTACTCCTTCATTTGTCTTAATGAGTAATTGTGTAGAATAGCAAAGCATTTCAGACCCCTCTCCTGAAAAACAAAGTGAACTGCCCAGTCGAGTTTGACGAACTGACCAGATAAGCACATTCCATGTATACAGCAGAGCAACAGATGGAGCCACCAACTAACAGGCACACAACTGACAAATCAGGGTTTTAAAGAACAGTTGCTGCCAATGGGGTGTAAACAAGGGAATCGGGGTGGAAAAACATGGTAAATGGTGGTACATACCTGACACAGCATAGTAGCAGGGAGTAAAGGGAGCACATTCCAAAAATAGAACGCATTCTTAAATAGAAGCGGTCTGGAATGGAAGACTCCATTCTTACTCCTGTTAAAAGCAGTTTGTATGGTGCTGTACACATGCATGCATTATGGTAAAATGGGGAATCTGAAACCAGTGAAAGTAAACGTTATGCTTTGGACATCCTCTGCTCCTTGTTAAAGTCTGATAATGCTTCTGTTATCTTGCAGTTGAGAATTTTGCGTGATACATTGGTGTAATAAGCAGTGTTGTGTAACTGCAGTGTTGTGCTTCATCACCAATGGAGGAAAATGTGACCAAACATGCATACAGTAAAAGACACTTTCAAACTAGAGAAGTCATTGCTCGTAAATTCATTAAGAATGGGAGATGCCTGAGAATCAGAAATGTAGGGAATGGTGAAGGGCTTAATGCTGTAAAGTAGTTGCAAAAATCATCCATCTTGGTGACAGTGATTTTAGCTGCAGGCACATACAGTAAAACGTATAGAGAGCTTTGGCCTGCTTTACCTTGCCACTTGCTACTTGCTTGGACTAGTGTATAGAGCCAGGGTTGATTCAGTAACCTCTTCAGTGTTGTGTTTAGCAACCTCTTCAGTGTTGTGTTTAGCACAACTTGCCGGGAGCAGCTGATGGCAGTGGACACAGCCGCTTCCTTCAACCTCAGCACCTTCTGTAGAGTTGAGGCCGGTTTATAGTCCAGCGGCATAGTGTCACTCGACTGAAATTGCAGAACATTTGTAAAAGTTCTATTGCCGCCTGGTGTAGACTGTGGTTGATGTCCTTTGTAAAAACAAATATATAAACGCATTCCAGTCGGCCAGAACGTAAACCAAATGTTGCTGGTTGCAGCGACATCCATTACACGTCGTCGGTTGATGCAACACTGAAGACCCAGCTCTATAAACTGTCGTTGACTCCGCCCATGTCTCTACAGAAACACGGCTTGGTGATCATCCCAGAGGGCACCCCCAATGGAGACGTCAGCCAGGAGGCCATCGGGGGGAGCATCACTGTGGTCAGCCAAGAGGCAGCACAGGTGCTGGAGTCCGCAGGCGAAGGGCCCCTGGGTGAGTCTGCTGCCCTGCATGCGCCCAAGCTGCCAGAACCGCACTTTGTTTTCCAAGCTCATTTCCTGCTCATGCAGCTAGACGGTGCTCAACTGCGCCGCTGCAGTTGGCTCCAGTCTCGGTAATTCAGGCCCGTTTTCAATGTAAAGGTACAATTGCGGTCAAAATACAATGTCAATCATATTTTCCCTCATGAAAATTAAAATTAAAGCATTGAAATAAAACAATCACTATGTGGCTGAAGTGCAGACTTTAATTCGTTTTTACGTGCATATTGGGTGTACAGTATAGTGCCGTTATACATAGTACCTACAATTCTTGGGGACCAAAAGTAATTGGACAATTGGCTGATCATATGTTTCTTGGACAGGTGTGAAGATTCATCATTAGTTCATGCAAAGCTAACAAAAGGTCTAGGGTTGATTCTAGGAGAGCCATCTGTTATCTCTCAACATGAGGACCAAAGAAGTGTCAATGCCGGTAAAGCTGGCCATCATTAGGCTAAAAGATCAGAATAAATCAATCGGAGACATAGCCAAAAAATTAGCTGTCAGAATTATCCGTTTTGCATATTGTTAAGAAGCAAGAACGCACTGGTGACCTCAGCAATGGCACACAACCTGGTAGACCACAGGAGACCAGTGGATGAGAAGAATCCTTTGAATAGTGTTTGTAACTGTTTAACAGATCAAGAAAACTTTCCAGGATGTAGGCGTATAGTAGATGTGTCAAAAACGACAATCGAGAAGTTTCCAGCATAACCTTACCACATAAATTCACCACACGATGCAAGCAGGCCAGATTAGTTTGCAAAACAATACATTAAAAAACCTGTGACGTTCTGAAACAAAGTGTTATGGACAGATGAGACAAAGCTGAACCTGTGCCAGAGTGATGGAAAGAGCAAAGTGTGGTGGCTAAAACTTCCCAAGAAATGAAGCACCTCCCTCATCAGAGAAACATGGTGGTTGGGGTGTTGTAGTTTGGTGCCACAGGTGCTGGCTTGCTTATGTTCATTGATGATGTCACTGCTAATGATGGGATAAATGCCTAAGTATACAGAAACATCTCACCTGCTCAGATCCAAGCAAATGCATTAAAACTGATGGATGATGCTTCATCAAGCTGTAGATCAATGTTCCAAAACATACAGTCAAAGCAACTAAGGAGTTTTTTTGGGGGACCAGAAAGTGCAATGTTCTTGACTGGCCAAGTCAGTCACCTGACCTCAATACAATTAAGTATGCATTTCACTTGCTGAAGACCAGACTAAAGGCTAATGGCCCCCGAACCAAGCAGGAGCTGAAGAGGGCTGCAGGGCATTGTCCCTTACTTTTGGGGACTAGCTATAAAAATTCCTACACAGTTCACCCAATATGGATGTAAAAACCCTCAAATTCAAGGTGAAAGTCTGCGCTTTAGCTACATTCTCTATATTCACCGGGCAGTCATTTCATAGTGATTGCTTGAAATTATTTGCTCCTTTGATGAAAGTACTTGCTGTATAAAAAAATTTGGGGTTGTTTAATATGGTTCGCATTTCATCTTTTATTACATAATCATCTTGGGTGAAGGGTTTTCGGCTTATATTTGCAGTTATTACAATTGTTATTATACAATTTATCTTCCGATCTTCAGATGTGAGGCTACGGAAGCTTGCTGATGAAAAGGATGAACTCTTAGCCCAGGTACGTCAACTTTGTGCTGTACCATCAGTAGCACTCATGCTGTCTGTGCTGTCGTTAGCCCTTATGGTATCTGTGCTGTTGTTAGCGCTCATGATGTCTGTGCTGTTGTTAGCGCTCATGATGTCTGTGCTGTCGTTAGCGCTCATGATGTCTGTGCTGTCGTTAGCGCTCATGATGTCTGTGCTGTCGTTAGCGCTCATGATGTCTGTGCTGTCGTTAGCGCTCATGATGTCTGTGCTGTCGTTAGCGCTCATGATGTCTGTGCTGTCGTTAGCGCTCATGATGTCTGTGCTGTCGTTAGCGCTCATGATTTCTGTGCTGTCATTAGCGCTCATGATGTCTGTGCTGTCGTTAGCGCTCATGATGTCTGTGCTGTCGTTAGCGCTCATGATGTCTGTGCTGTCATTAGCGCTCATGATGTCTGTGCTGTCGTTAGCGCTCATGATGTCTGTGCTGTCGTTGGCGCTCATGATGTCTGTGCTGTCGTTAGCGCTCATGATGTCTGTGCTGTCGTTAGCGCTCATGATGTCTGTGCTGTCGTTAGCGCTCATGATGTCTGTGCTGTCGTTAGCGCTCATGATGTCTGTGCTGTCGTTAGCGCTCATGATGTCTGTGCTGTCGTTAGCGCTCATGATGTCTGTGCTGTCGTTAGCGCTCATGATGTCTGTGCTGTCGTTAGCCCTCATGATGTCTGTGCTGTCGTTAGCGCTCATGATTTCTGTGCTGTCGTTAGCGCTCATGATTTCTGTGCTGTCGTTAGCGCTCATGATGTCTGTGCTGTCGTTAGCGCTCATGGTGTCTGTGCTGTCGTTAGCGCTCATGATGTCTGTGCTGTCGTTAGCGCTCATGATGTCTGTGCTGTCGTTAGCGCTCATGATGTCTGTGCTGTCGTTAGCCCTCATGATGTCTGTGCTGTCGTTAGCGCTCATGATGTCTGTGCTGTCGTTAGCGCTCATGATGTCTGTGCTGTCGTTAGCGCTCATGATGTCTGTGCTGTCGTTAGCGCTCATGATGTCTGTGCTGTCGTTAGCGCTCATGATGTCTGTGCTGTCGTTAGCGCTCATGATGTCTGTGCTGTCGTTGGCGCTCATGATGTCTGTGCTGTCGTTGGCGCTCATGATGTCTGTGCTGTCGTTGGCGCTCATGATGTCTGTGCTGTCGTTGGCGCTCATGATGTCTGTGCTGTCGTTGGCGCTCATGATGTCTGTGCTGTCGTTAGCGCTCATGATGTCTGTGCTGTCGTTAGCGCTCATGATGTCTGTGCTGTCGTTAGCGCCCATGATGTCTGTGCTGTACCATCAGTAGCGCTCATGATGTCTGTGCTGTCGTTAGCCCTCATGATGTCTGTGCTGTACCATCAGTAGCGCTCATGGTGTCTGTGCTGTCGTTAGCACTCATGGTATCTGTGCTGTCGTTAGCGCTCATGATGTCTGTCCTGCCAGTATTGCTGATGTTTTTTGTGGGTTTTAGATCAGGAAACTGAAATCCCAGCTGGAGGATGAGAGACAGAAGAACTCCAAGATGGAGAGCGTGTTTACAGATGGCGAGCGGATGGAGAACGGCACAGACCTGCACCTCATCGAGTTACAGAGTATATACATCAATCGCCCATGCATGTGCACACACCTGTACTACGTCACCTATGAAATGCTTGGGACCATAAATCTTACTGCTAATTGTATAATACCATTCTGTGTTAAATTATTATGAATTATTATGAGTTTCAAACCAAGTTGCTATTCGTGCTAAAACAGAACACTATTCAGCTGTAGTAGGTCATAGAAATTAACATTTAGTTATTCATAATTATATTTTTCATTATTCTTATATCATTCCAGAACACCAGTGGTGGAATTTGATTATATACCATTGCACTACAATATGGATACAAAAGTAATTTTGTTGAAAGTATTGTTAGAAGTTGTCTTTGACAGTGCAATGCATTTGTTGTAATATGCAAAACTGCATATTTTAGTTTAACAAGTCATTCATGACATTGTGCAATAGTTTTAAGAATATGCTTTACTTTAGATTATTTATTTGTACATTTTTGCAATATTATTCTGTTTTATTATGCGAGAGTCCCCTCTTTAAATTAGCAATGTCGCTAATGAAAGTGAGACTTATCAGGTTATTATAAAAGTAAATTTATATGGAGCACATATGTACCCTTGAACATTTTAACCAGGGTTAGGGAGGGCTCAGTTGGCAGGGATCCACAGCTCCTTGCTCTCTAGTGACCCCTGCTGGTTGATATGGCACCTGCAAGTCCACGTTTTAAGATGCTTGTGTGTGTGTGTGTGTGTGTGTGTGTGTGTGTGTGTGTGTGGTGTGTGTGTGGTGTGTGTGTGGTGTGTGTGTGGTGTGTGTGGTGTGTGTGTGTCTCAACTTGTTATCAAGCAGGTGATAAGTGCTCCTGTACTGAAAATGAGGGTTGATTTATACACCCTGACATAAGCCACAGTATTTGAAGACTGAGCCAAGACTTCTCAAAGCTCTTTATTCTTGGATCATAACATGTTAATGTTACTATAGCAGTATATTGTGCAGACAGCCCTAAGAAGTTCTTTCCATAATGCTCATCTTTTGCACCTACTTTTAATGTTTTACTTGCTATTGGACTTGACACATGAAACTTTAACTTATAATAATTCAGAAGTTATTTTCTCCATTACTGTTTTAGCCATACACATAAATATTTCACTGTTTGAACTTTTGTTTTTACAGGAGATGCTAACAGACAGATAAGCGAATACAAGTTCAAACTCTCTAAAGCGGAGCAGGAAATGGGCACGATGGAACAAAATGTGAGTAATGCTTTTAAAGATATTTCATCCTCCTGTGGGGAGAGAGGGAATCCTCATGCAGTACATCAAAATAGTAGGTGGCACAACTCATTTCAAGTACTTCCTTGAATCACTGTCAGAGAGTAGTGTGGCTAATAGTTTGAAATTAGTGGTGTCATGGGAATAGTACCAGGATATGCAGTTTTCTAACAATTGTGCACCAGAAAAGTGTACAGCTTGGGTGAAAATAATGTAGCTTAGCAAGTATTTCACTCTGCACTGAAACCTTAAGGCTATGTTTTGGGCCTGCAAAAGGACAGCAGAGTTTGCAGACAGTTTTGATAAAGACAAACATTTTTGGGGCATTAAAAATGATTAAATTATGGATTTAAGTTGCTTTAGAAAAATGCTATTCCTTAAGTGTCCAACTATATTCTATACTATATTCTGACAGTATAGCTTTGCTCTGCAAGGCAATCAGTGACTCCTTTCTTTTTTCAGGTTACTAGACTTGAAGGACAGGTTTCTAGATACAAAGCTTCTGCAGATAACTCTGAGAAAATCGAGGATGAACTTAAAGTTGAAAAGCGGAAACTCCAAAGAGAGGTACAGTACAAAAAGAACAAATTCCCTCCACATCTCAACCCACATCAACTTCATAGGATACTGCGCTTGAGTATTTGTGTTCTTTTATTCTTACTAGTAGAACTGGTAGTGGTGCTGGCGGTTTAAGATGTCGCTGGTTATATTAATCTCACATTCAAACCTCTTGGGCCAGTTTCACAGACACGAATTAAACTTAGTCCTGGACTAAATTGAGTTTTGTATTGTATTGAAATTTTAATTTAATCTAGGACTAGTGAAATCTAATCTAATTTAATCTCTGTCTGTGAAACTTGCCAATTAAGTTAGACTGACTGCCCAAGTGACCTGGATTGAGAACAGCTTTACAATGCACAATTACAAATTACTAAAGTCCTTTTTGTCATTGATGCAAAAATAATTGTGCAATGGTTTACACTTACACTGTCGTAAACATGACATAATGGCTGTGACATGTTCAGATTGTTAAATATAAAACTGTCATGACTCTTAAAGTATTTGTAAATGTTATGACTGTAACATCTTTGATAACATTTACCTAAAAAGTATTACAGTTTTATATCATTTGACATTAACTGACATCATCTGTTATGCCATCTTGTGTCAGTTATGTGTTGAAGGGCTCAAGTAGTGTCCCCAAAAGAACAACCACCAAAGAACACAATGCAGAAATGAATGTGGTTGTTTTCAAAGATTTGCAGCTGTGATTCCAGTAAAGTTACAATGACCTTGTGTTCTCCCATAGCTACGAACAGCCTTGGACAAGATTGAGGAGATGGAGATGACCAACAGTCACCTAGTGAAGCGCCTGGAGAAAATGAAGGCCAATCGAAATGCACTTCTGTCCCAACAGTGAGCAGAGAGGAGGGAGCCTTTGGATCACAAATTCTACCAACTCTGCCACAAGGGGGTTCTGTCAATCACATAGTTTTGTATCAAAAATTACCACTAGTACTACCCCCACCCCCAATTTATTTTATTTTTTTCTCTCTCCCCTCTTTAATAATCACTGAGACACATTGATTCGGACTCACTTGTCAACCGTCTTGCATCATTGTAAGGGAGCTATTTACTTTGTGCCGGAAAGGGTCATATTTTGGCTGATTCTAAGGAAATTTGTTATTGTTTTTCAGACTGTTCTACATCATGTTATTCACAATGTTTTTATTTCCTTCCTGGTGGTTGCTTAGCCTTTTTTTTTTTTTTTTTATATGTTGCATGATCTGAACTACGCTATACTGCTTATCTCCATACAACCTGCACATGACTGCTGCAGACACAGCAAAGTGCCTTTCTAAACAGAGCAAAAGAGATTGAGGGGTTGCATTATTACACTAAGTATGAAAGTTATTACTGGTACAGTATGCATTTAAAATAGGGTGCAGTTAGGATTTAAAAAAATATATAGAACAATTAACAGTATGCTGAATTGTCATTGAGAAAATTTTCAAAAATATTTAAAAATATTTCTTGGAATAAATGTGTAAATGAATGAACTGTATATACTGGGTGGGTGTTTTTTGCATGGGTTATGGCACATCAGATTAGTGTAAAGGCAGGATATTTGTCCTGAGTTATGTGAAGCACATGGAAAACAAACTGTACTTTCTTAAACTGCATCTTCAGTGCTTGGAAATGGCAGTTTTCAGTCTCAGGACCACACCATGATTGTGACTGGGGCAGCTAAAACATTAAACCTACATAAAAGAAACTTAATTAATGCTTGTTTTTCTTCCCCCTTAACTGTTGTCACCATTGTCTCTAATGATTTTCATCTTGGAACACCATGAGTCGGTAAACCTATGAAAAACAATGACGAGATGACCCATTAGCACAGTCCTTTGTCCACTGCAATAAGCTAATTCAGGGATGGGCAAGGAGGACCGTATCAGTTTCTGGATTTCAGACCAGCTTCTGATCTTAATTATTTAATTAGCCCAATCATTTACATGATCTGTCATTTTTAGCCACATTCTGTGATACAAGCAGTATAAAGGTTCATGTCTTGTAGCACTTTATTGTGGTCTAATTTACGTGTGAATCGGTTATGGTGCATATGGTTAATTAGCCAATTGAGCCAGGGTAACTGATGACTGCAAAATCCTGGATACACACCTGCCCTCCTGGACCTGGAGTTGCCCATCCCTGAGCTTCAAAAACCTGTAATACAGAGCCAAAATGAAGTTTGTTGCATTTGTATACAGCAGTGTCTTCATTCCAGGTGTTAATGTCATTAAGTTAAATGTGACAATCATACCATGGTGATAGTGGGTTAGATTGTGCATCTCGTCCATCCTAATTTGCTGTTTCGAAGAGCAGGCTATTTGTGTTAACATGCAAGTGTACCTAATAAAGTGGTTGGTGAGTGTATAGCCATCTACGAGCTGCAGTATAAGTAGTTGTGATCTTCCCTCCACGCATACAATTTCTGAAGGCTCACTCCCCCCGTCTCCCCTGTATCTTGTGTGGTGGGCCATCTGTGAAAAGTTCCATGCAGCCACCCTCATTAATAAATGCTTAAATGACCCCTCCCATACCCATGGTTACTATATGCATTGCATGCCCTCTCTCCTTTCTCTAAAGGCCTAGGAGCCATTCGTCAAAGAGCATCGTATGGAGCCAGAATACCTCAAACCAGATGAAGTAGTGCTCAGCAGGTTTAGCAACTTGAGAAAATGCTTCCCGAATCACTGGCAGGACATCTACAGGAACTCAGAAGGGACGGTTAAAATTAGGAGCTGCTAGGACGGGCACATTAACTTGCAAGTTTGACATGCCTTGTCCCAATTAAAAAGCACCTTGGGGCTCAAAATATCAGTGAGAGGTGCAATAACGGGATAAATGATTTTACAAAAACCCCTAACTCCTATTAGACATTTACTCCAACAAGCGCAAAACCCAAACTGGTTAAAAAAAAATGAAAATAAAAAAAAACATATCTAAGAATACAAATGGGGACAGCTCTGTCCTGAAACCGAACCAAACATGATGAATGGCATATAATTGACCTGCTTGTTTTCTAATCTATCATTAGTTAGGTTTTTCTCAACTAAGCCAGGAGGGGGCAGCGCAGCAACCCAGCCAACTGATTTAACGCTTTACGCCCAGACCTTTCAATTGTCTTAATGCCTAATGTTAATTTCCCCGTTAAAGTCCGTTCAAAACTACGAATTTACCATGGGCAAAATATATTATTTTGGACCATACTTTTGAACTCATGAATCCGACAGAACTAATTACTCTCCAGTGACCGATTTTTTCTTCTTCTGACCTATACAGAAGAAGATAGAGGGTTTATTTAATTGCAATTTGGTCTGTATGGTTTTACGTCACACTGCACGCACCTGTTCACGGGCACACCAGCACACCAGAGTGACTGCGCTAAAAGAGTTCCCGGCACAGACCGCTTCTCAGCCCTGAGACCATAGACTATAAATATAGGCCGAGACTAACGATTCCTCCACCTTCAGCGTCATTGGGCCGATTGTTCGGATGATATTGTTGCTTTGATATTATTACTGTTAATAATAATGTTACCCGCAAAATCGCTCTATCTCCATTGTTCAGGGTGATGATGACGAATAAATAAAAAAAGCTTGCCTATGTTGCTCCTAAATTAAGATTCTATTCTAGTGATATGATTATTTTCATTACATTGGCATTGTGATATTCTAATAACCGACTGTTATTAAAGTATTTGCATGACAACGGTGGTGTTGATGACGTATATTAATGACATATGCAAAATAAATATTCCAACATAAATAAATAGACTAGCTTTCGTTTACTTTTTGATACGATGCCATGGTGCTGATCAAGGTGGAGTGGTGGTGTCAATTACACACTTTTTGAATATAAAATGATGGCCTACATAAGACTAATTTATCCATAGAATTTGCGTAATTTTGCGTTTTTTCCATTTATTTATTGACTAACCTCATAGGTCAATGTGCTTAGTAAGCGCGAACATTTACCTATTTGTTGTGATTGGCCAAACATCACGTTAGTGGGCATAGGACAGAGCATTAAAGTTCTTTTAGCGCTCGTTTGTTCGAGTCCTATGAATTCTGTCCTATGAATAGTCCTGTGAATTGCAGATAGCGACAATGCCGTCTTGTTCAGCTTTTAACTGTACTAACCGCTTTTTAAGCAGTACTAATGTAAATTACATTTATTCCGGGTGAGTTTGCAGTCTAATTGCGTCTGTTTCACGATAATAAAAATAATTAGTTGTGACCGGTTGCACATACTAATTATACCACCCTGGCAATGTGTCTCCAAAATAGGACAGCTGACGTTAACTTTGAGCTATTTCTTCTGTCCGCGGGTATTATTAAAGTATTATTGTATATTGCACTATTAATAGCAATACAATTAATATTGTGTTGCGTATTTCCATGTATTTCCTGCACCATAATGATGTTTACAATATCTGGGACTCCCCATCCCCCATTCCGCTCCTCCTTGAGGAGGGTGACCTATTTTAGTTTTTCCATGTTACTCCCCCAGACAAAACAGAAAGCCAACCGGGTAATTTGCTTACCGGTGGCTTTGTCTGGGGGAAACACCCTCCCCACATAAAGCAGAATGGGTAGGACAATTGCCTTCAGGATGAAAATCTTACCCGCCATAGTCAAGGGCCGTGCCCTCCAACTCTGGATTTTATTTTGCACGTGACGGAGCGCTCCCTCCCAGCTGGTTCTCCCTCCTCCATCAGCCTGGAAGGTCACCCCCAGGAGTTGGATGTTATTCTTATGTACAGGTAACCGCAATTTTGAGACAGAAACAGTTCACTCTTGTCCCTGTTGACCAGTGCACCAATGGCCACACAGAAGTCGTCCAACACCTTGGTGGCACAAGCGATGGAACGAGTATCTGTGGCGATGATGGCAATGTCATCCATGTACGCCACCACCTTTAGCCATTCCCTCCCAGCTCCAGGTAGTGGACAGCCCACTACACCTGGGTTGGCCCTGATGGCCTGGAGGAATGGTTCCAGATAGATGACGTACAGGAAAGATGCCAGAGGGCACCCCTGCCTGACGCCAGACCTGACTGCAAACGGGGAAGAGGGCTGCTGGTTGACAACCACTCTGCCTGTTATTTCTGTCAGACAAATTTTTGAGGGAGGGGACCAGGAATGTTTCTGTTTCTGTTTCTTCCGCTCTTCCCGTTAGAGGGTGGTGAGGCTCTGCCGAGCTTGCGTGATTTCGCTGCTAACATCCAACCCTCAGGACTGGAGGAAGCTTAGTGTGTGTGTGTGTGTGTGTGTGTGTGTGTGTGTGTGTGTGTGTGTGTGTGTGTGTGTGTGTGTGTGTGGAAAAAAATATATATATATATTCACACACACACGTGCAAAAGTCTTAGGCACCTGTATAACATTCTGTGCAGATAAGATTCTTTCAAAAATAATTAAATGAAAGGTCCTAAATAAATGTACTATACATGCATTTTAGTAATTTGGCAGAAGTTAAAAACTGAATCACATCAATATTTTTTGTGACGACCCTTCGCGTTAAAACAGCATCACTTCTCTGTCCTGCAGTTCTATAAGGCAATCAGCAGGGAGGTTGTTCCAAGCATGTTGGAGAACTTGCCACAGTTCTTCTGCAGACTTTGGTTGGCTCCTTGCTTCTGATCTCAGACAGCCTTGATCAAGTTTTTATGTAATAAGTAGTCAATTGCTTACAGTAATGTGTAACTTTTTTTATTGAATACAAAAATATCTCTGTAAAATTCAATATTGAAAATGACTATTTGGAAATCTAGGGTACCTAAGACTTCTGCACAGTACTGTATATACACACCCTCCTTAAGAGTTAGAGTATTTTATACTTTTTACTTATGTACTTTGTTGCATGTTTTTTTTTTTTTTTTCCCCAGTTTCTTTTGTTAGTTGGCAGACGGTCAGGCAGGTTCTGTTTTTCTTTGAGCACCTTTTTAGATAATTTAGGTCAGAGTAGGGAAGCTTACTTGCAGAGAAGACTCCTTTTTGTTTTCGTGCAATTTTTCAGTTAAGAATAGTTTAGCTGGCCTGTGTTTTGTGCTTGGACCATTCAGTCAACTCAGTCAGGGTAATGTAGTTTCTTCTTTTTTCCCTTGTGAAAACAATGTGAATTTACAACATTTACTTCCTGAATGGAGATGCCCCTGAGACCATTTGTATATGAGCTGTAACTAAATTGTGTGCATTGTACTGAAATACACTGGCAAAATCTACAAAGAAATTCACTACAAAATTCTTTCATGTGAAATTCTACTCCAGAATCGTCTGTCACTTACTGTTGAATAACACAAAGCCAGAGAGACTTTTCACACTATCCACCGTGAAACAAAAGACAGGTGATGGGCAATCGATATACCCAATAGGTAACCATCATCCACACCATAGATAGCTCCACCATGACAGAATATTTTTGTTAAATAAGGCCTGCGCTGGAGCAGTGTACTACCATTGCTCTACAAAAAATGCTTACCTAGCCAAGTAAAAATACCGATACACAAAGCAAGTCACAGAGACAACAATTAAGGTTCACAGGGAGGTAGGGAGGGATGGGGAGAGGTGCTGCTTGAAGAGGTGTGTCTTCAGCTTGCGCTTGAAGGTGGGGAGAAATTCTACAGTTCTGACCTCAACGGGGAGTTCGTTCCACCACCGTGGAGCCAGAACAGACAGTAGTCGTGAGCGTGATGTGGAGGTTCGGAGAGGGGGAGGTGCCAAGCGGCCTGTGGAGGCTGAACGAAGAGGTCTGGCAGGGGTGTAGGGTCTGATGATTTTTTGTAGATAAGCTCGGGAAGACCCTTTAACTGGTACGTGCAGAAGGAAATGATTTGGGAAAGCTGAAGAGTATATAATTAGTAAAAAGAATGAAGACAGGCCTGACCCATATACACACAGAATTCACGAACACAAAATGGGGCGACATTGGCTCAAGTGGTAGAAGCAGTCGTCTGGCAGTTGGAGGGTTGCCGATCCCACCCTGGGTATGTCGAAGTGTCCCTGAGCAAGACTCCTAACCCCCAAATGCTCCTGACGAGATGGTTGGTACCTCGCATGGCAGCCAATTGCCGTCGGTGTATGAATGGGTGAATGAGAAGTATCAATTGTACGCCGCTTTGAATAAAGGCGCTATATAAATGCCACCCATTTACAAAACAAATCTCCAGTATTGCACAGCAAACCCAGCTAAAATAAACAATGCTCACATCTGGGTTAATAATGTCATGACAGTCTTCATCAGAGGTTTGGTTGGAGCATCTATTTCACACACTAACATAAGATGTAATCGACTGGAACAGTTTTTATTTAGACTCTCAAATCAGCCTAACCTGCATGTCTTTGGACTGTGGGAGGAAACTGGAGTACCCGGAGGAAACCCACACAAACACAGGGAGAACATGCAAACTCCACACAGACTGGCTGACTGGGATTCGAACCCAGGACCTCCTTGCTGTGAGGCGGCAGTGCTACCCACTGCACCATCCGTGCCGCCCAGGAATGAGCAATCATTCATATTTAGAAATGAACAGATTAATTGCAAAAAATTTATTTTTTAAATGAAATTTTAAAAATATATCTTACTCAATAATAGAGCAGTCAGGCAATGAACAGCAGTTATGTTACATCACCACTAAAGGATGAGAAGTCCAGAAACAGTTGCCCTCAAAGAACAGACCCTGTGAGACCACAGTTTTGAAACCGAAGCTGTAAATGTAGGTGTCCATGTGTATCCGTCTGTAGCCGGGTATATCTCCTGTGTTTCTGAAGTAACTACAGAGGAACCGAGCTTGAAGCAATCCAATAAGAAGTCACAGAAGACATTTCTTTCTGAAGGAGTGGTAGTGTCAGCACCTCTCAAACACTTTGTAAAGGTCGGGTAAATTGGCAATCTGTAGGACACTGCCATCCTCAGTGAAGTGCTTGGGCGGGCTGAGCAGTGTCCTGAAGGCTTTGAAGAGGAGGTGCTCCACATTCCATTTCCAAGAGCATCCACTGAAGCCTGGCTCCTCCCCCTGCAACAACAATCAGTGCTACATGACTACATCTGCGCTACATGACATTCACACAAATGTAGGGCTGAGGACCTGATGCTATGTCCTTTGGACCACCCAAACTGAAATGCAGATACCGCCCCCGTACTCAATAACAATAACATGCATGTACAGTCGTGTAAAAAAAAAAAAAAATAGCAGTACAACATCAGTAACTTCATGAACCATTCTTATTAGTAGTAGTGATATTATTTATTAATTATTTATTATTATTTACTTGCAGATGTAGTAGTGTAATAGAAAAACAACAGACCCAACTGTGATGACATGCATGCTGCTTGTTCTGAGAAATTGACTCATTCATTGAAAGGGGCGAGTTCAAAATAATAGCATAATGTGGAGTTTAATTAGAAAATGCATTAATTCTGTGAAAAAACAGGTGTCATTAATTTTCCTTTATTAAGGAAGAAAAGAAGCAAATGTTTCACACATTGTTATAAAATATATTTCCTTCTGAATTGCTAAGTAAAATGGGCTGTTCGAAGGAACAAAGTCATTTGATTAAAAAGTTGATTGGAGAGGGGAAAGCGTATGAAGAAGTGCAGCAAATTATAGGATGCTCAGATAAAAATGATCTCAAATGCTTTAAAATGGCAACAGAAACCCGGAACACGCAGAAGAAAATGAGCAACTACTGTTAAAACGGATCGAAGAATAGTCAGAATGGCAAAGATTCAGCCATTCATCAGCTCCAGAAAGATCAAAGATGATCTACAATTACCTGTAAGTGCCGTTACAGTCAGAAGACATTTGATCAAAGCTAAGCTATCGGCAAGAAGCCCCTGTAAAGCACCATTGTTGAAAAAAATGGCATGTGCAGAATCGGTGAAAATTTGCCAAGGAACACATCAATTGGTACAAAGAGAAATAGCGTAACATTCTGTGAACTGATAAAATTGAGTTAAATTTTTATTTACGGGTTTAGTGGTCGTTGACAGTACGTCAGATGACAGTAAGTCAGACGACCAGGTACTGAATTCAAGCCACAGTACACTGTGAAGACAGTGAAGCATGGTGGCATAAAAATCATGGTATGGGGAAGATTTTCATACTATGGTGTTGGGTTTGTATACCAGGGATTATGGATCAGTTTGAATACATCAAAATACTTGAAGAGATTATGTTGCCGTATGCAGAAGAGGAAATGCCCCTGAAATGGGTGTTTCAACAAGACAACGACCCCGAACACCCGAGAAAGCGAGTAACATCTTGGTTCCAGACAAAAAGGATTGAGGTAATGGGAGTGGCCAGCTCAATCCCCAACCTCAACCCCATTGAAAACTTCTGGGGTGACATTAAAAATGCAGTTTCTGAAGCAAAACCCAAAAACTCACAGGAACTATGGAATGTAATTTGTTCATCCTGGGCTGAAATACCTATTCCTAGGTGCCAGAAGTTGGTTGACTCGATGCGCAGCAGCAACAATGGTTATGCAACTAAATATTAGTTCAGTAATTTAAAATGAAGTTAAATCTTGAAAAATTTCTTCAGTTTATACAGTAATGTTTGACTTTGAAGAGAAAAATGTTGACACTGCCATTTTTTTTAACAGATTAATATTCCTTTTCTTTGCTTCCTGTAAAAGAATAACACAGACTTGATAAAATGTGTTAATGCTTTGGAATTGAATGTGTAATGTTTCCACTACATTCGAAATATGGAACTAAGAGCTATAAAAAAATTTTTTTTAATACACTGCTATTTATTTGAACACAACTGTATACATTTCATGCACACACACAAACATGTATATTAACAAATTCAAAATACATATTACTGCATCAAGGATACATACACTTTGCTGTGCCGCAGGAGATTCTTCCACAATGAACCTCTTCCTGATGGAGTAGAACATACTGCACTCCTGGCAGAAATCCCTGAAGCAGTTCGTCTCACTGTCCCAGTTCACCTGAACACAACATGCATTTTAACTCAATCACGCAGCAAAACGGCTGTGTGACCACTGCACTTTCTTCAAAAGGTACATTTCTCCATAAACACAGTACTCAAAACCTGAAATCCACACTAATCCATAGTTGAATGGTATTAAGTAGAGTGACAACTAGGTTATTTAGCGGACACTGTTTATTTACAATATTTAGCTGACAGTATACATCTCATTTAGCAACATTTATATCACTGTAATTAAACTAATTTATGCAGAAAACAATATAATCATACATGTCTCATATCGACTCAATTCAATGACTCGCCTCAATAAACCATTCATTGAATCATTCATATTTATAAATATACACATTCATAGCAAAACATTTATTGTAAAAATAACATCCAATCTGATCTTATTGTGGTTACACCAGGGCATGAACCACCACCCTTCCGGGTTCCAATCAAGCACCTTAGGTAAATAAACACCACTGATCTAGAATATTCTTGTAATCAGTTTTGGTCTGATATAGGCAGGAAATGTAATTGATCAGCCCTAACATCAGCCTACTCGCCATCAAGGTGTATCAGCACTTTTATATGAGAGTGCAAACCAACGTAAAGCCATACGGAGGACTACCAAACTCAGTATAATATTGTATTAACAATCCAATCCAGCATCTCATTCGTGACATTGTGCATGTTGCCATGCTATTTCATAAATTCATTAATCAGCTATACCTGGATGGTAGCCATTGTCTTCCATACTTGTCCCACATTTCCCAAGTGTTCAGATATTTTGTACACAACTTAATGTGAAATAAATATTCTGAGTGCAAGCCATGCCTAAACACATTCTATAATCTGAAGCACACTCATGAATATTAAAGACAAGCTGAAACAGAAGTTAGAGCAGCACCAGTTTCCACGATATGACATACACGCAACTGAAATGGCTCTTTCGGGGGGAGGCGTGGAGTCTATTTGACTGACATCTGGGGGGAAAGAATATGTGGTGCTGCGTGAAAGGATATTGAAATGGCTTTCAAAAAAATTGAAAGACATTTGATCTAAATGGACACCTGCTGGTCCATGATGATGTCAAATCTTGTAAAATCTTTAAAAAGTGAGGGTGTGGTTATCATCTTACCTCTGTGGCCAATCGCAGGATAAACATGGGAAGTCCCTCCATCGGTGGGATGTAGTTATCGAGGACCAGAGGCAAGCCTGTCAGATTTCCATCCTGCAAACACAGAGACAGCCAATGTAAAAAATAAAATAAATATATATTTAAAATAACAAAAATATTGCGTAAATGCACTTACAGAATATTTGTGGTCATTCAGTTGAAGGTGAAAACTGTAACAGCATTACTAGCAATTCCAGTAATATACAAATTAATACAGTAAAGACAATAAAACAACAAAAATAATATACAGTACTCACTTCTTAAGTCATCTAATGTTAGCCAATTCATTCGGTAAAGAATAATCCATGACGAGGTGTTCATTACACGGTTTTAATACAGGATGCAGGGGCGAAGAAACACCCGACACATAGCGGAGTGTGTTAAAACTGTGTAATGACCACCTCGGAGTGGATTATTCCGCTTATACCATGGTCTTTTACCAAAGATAAAAATATAAGCAGGGGTTTTTCATATTTTTGGGCATCAGCATGTATGGTTACATATGCTAGTTACGTTCTGCTATAAATAGAGAGGCTTTTGATTCTTTTTTTATCTTGGTTAAATTCAAGGTTTTAAACGTGGCTTAAATTGGTTTCTTATTTGCAACTTCATATTCATAATTCCTGGTCCACCTTACATTTTTTACACTGCCGTCGCACACAGCCTGTTTGCAATTTCTGAGCAACACTTTTAAACACCAAAATTGTCTATTAGCTCCGATCTCGCTGTAAAAATATCCGATTCCATTTCACAATTTTTTAATACAAAGAGCTTTATTGGCATGACAAGATAGCATTTCCAATTATCGGATCATTGCTCTGAACAACAATTGACAAACTAAAATTCCCACATTTGAAAACATAATTGTCTATGAGCCTGTACGTGCAGTGCACTAAACAGCACATTCTTTATTTCTGTTCTTCTTGTGTTCCTGCGGAGCCGGTCTGACCTGATCAATTTCCATAGAGAAATAGTCCTCCAGCATCTCGGCTTTCTTCTTCAGGAAGTCCACAATGTAATTGGCCAAGCCCTCCTTCGGCCCATCCTCCTCTGACCAACCACTCTCCGGCATCTCCAGGGCCAACATTGCCAGGTCATAGAGTGGAGCCGGCATCTACAAATATAGAGGGTGGCACCAGAGTTGGGGGTAACGCGTTTGTAAAGTAAGGTAATGATTCTACTTTTTTGGCTAACATGGCAATGTAACGTGCTACGTTTTAAATATGTGTAATGTTATGTTGATGGTAACCAATGTTACTTACCGATAATCTTAAGACACCAAAGTTTCCAAAGTCAAACATCAAAATCTGGTAGAACAGCTCCTGGCTGTGAAAGAAAGGTTGATAAAATATAAATTTACAGTCTCCTGTGATATATTCAAACTGACTTTCTATTATTGATAGTCACATCCATGAGAACAGCCCAAAATGATATGTTCATGCTGAATTCATAATGTATTTCCAAATGGATTGATGAAACAAAGGAAAACATAGAATCCATCCATGGTATGGAATGCAAAATGTCAGGTTCACTTTGTGAGATAAATGAACAAAAACACAAATTTAATAAAGTTGTTAAAACGACTCTTTAAATAACTGCTATAGTGAGCACTATAATTAATGGGACAATGACATTTTTTTGGTATTTAGATTCTGTACGCTAGCACTTCGGGTTTGAAAGAATACATTGACATTGAAGTGCAGACTGTCAGCTTTAATTTGAGGGTATTTTCATCCATATCGGATTAATCATTGAGAAATGATATAGCTTTTTGTACATAGTCTGCCCCCCCCATTTTCTGGCATCAAAAAATATCGGACAGTTTAATATAATGTAGAAAAATCATTTGTAATATTTGGTCGCATATCCTTTGCATGCAATGACTGCTTTAAGTCTGCGATGTATGGACATCACCAGGTGCTGGGTATCTTCCCTGGTGATGCTCTGACAGGCCTGTACTTCAGCCATCTTCAGTTCTTGCTCGTTTCTGAGACTTTTTGCCTTCAGCTTGAGCATATAAAATGCATGTTCAGTTGGATACAGATTGACTCGGCCAGTTAAGGATTTTCCACTTTTAGGCTGTCAAACCCCTTTTTGTTGTTCTAGCAGTATGTTTTGTGTCACTGTCTTGTAGCATTATGAAATGCCATCCAATAAGTTTGGAGGCATTTGATTTTATCTGAACAGATGAAACATTTCTGTAGACTTGTTCTACTTCTGTCTGTGGTCACATCATCGACGCTGACAACGGAGCCCGTTCCACTGCAGCCATACAGGCCCACTTTCCATCACTCTAGTACATGTTAATCTTTGTCTCATTTGTCCACAAGACTTTGTACCAGAACTCTTGGAGCTCTTTTACGTGCTTTTTAGAAAACTGTAACCTCGCCCTTTTTGTTCTTCAGGCTTATCAGTGGTTTGCATCTTGTAGTGTACCCTCTGTAGCTCTGCTGCTGTAGTCTTCTACATACGGTGGACTTTGACACACCTGCATCCACAGGTCAGTCTGCATCAGGGGGTTATCTTCACCACAGAGAGTATTCTCCGGTCATCCACTACAGTTTTCCTCGGTTCTACCGGGTCTTTTGACATAATTGAGTTGACTATTCTTGTTAATAATGAACCAAACTGTTGACTTGGGCAGGCCCAGGGTTTTTGCAATATTCCCGTTTTGACTGGTTTTCTTCTTCTTCTTTTTTTTTTAAATACATTTTTTCCAGATTTTTCCCCTTTTCTCCCAATTTGGTAGCCAATTGTACCTCGTCTGATTCAATTGGAGGTAGTCGTATTAGATGTACCGCCCGTACCCCATCCCTCGGCGGCCCGAATGAGAGTGACACGCCTTCTTCAAGCCGTCTCGTCCCCGTTGCCGTGATTCCGAGGCGCCCGGGGTGCTTATTGTGCGGCGATCTAATAACCCTGCCAAGTCCCTCCCTCTGGAGCAGCGAGCCAATTATTGCTGCCCCACGTGAGCCGGCCAAACTTGGCTTTTGGCAGGACCGAGAATCGAACCCCGGTCCCCGGTGTGCAACTGCAGCAAACTGCAACCGCAAGTCTGCTGTGTCTTAGCCTGTTGCGCCACCGCGGCTCCCCATGGTTTTCATTTCTGAGCCTTGTGATGGCTAGCTTAATTTGAATCGACACTGCTGTCTTCCTCATGTTGTCACACCCCAACAACAATCTCTTTGCAATTGCAAAGTCTAGAATCAAGACTGGACATCAACAGCCTCTTCTGCATTCACTAACAACACAAATCAATACACAGGCTTAAAAAAACACATCTGTGAAGAAAATTCAACAAATACTTTAAAATGGCGGGGCCATGTAGAAAAGGTGCTGTCATTTCTCGGTTCATCCAATATGGATGAAAATACCCTCAAATTAAAGCTGACAAAGCCTTTCAAACTCAAAGTGCTAGAGTACAGAACCAAAATAACAAAAAAATGTGTCACTGTCCAATGAATGGTGCTCATTGTATTCATTTCTGCAATGAATGACTTTTACATAATGACATAAGTTTTGCAAGTCTACAGCAGTGTGTAAAAGTGGGTCAGGCTTTTGGAACCTGAGCTTGGTGATGTCGAGCAGGTAAAGTTTAGTCTGGTGTTGGATGAGGGACCACTGCGGGTTCACACAGCCCACAAATGAGTGGTTTTGCAGCATCTCTCCCAGGCCTGCAGAAGGAAGTGAGAGATAAATATAAACTAATAGAAAAAAGCATTCTCACATTCAGACAAAAAGCTGCTTTGCACTGTCTTTACACCTCACATCAAAGTTCACTTGGAAAAACAAATTACAAGTCAATTTGTTTTCTAGCAGGAAAATGTCAATTGTAGCCAAATGCATTTCTTTAGTGCAATTCCCCGTTTAGATACGGGCACTCAGTTTAGATACCTTTGACCAGTTCCAAGGATTACTGATGATGTACAGTGAAAATAGGGCGGCCTGTAGCGTAGTGGTTAAGGTAAAGGACTGGGACACGCATGGTTGGTGGTTCTAATCCCGGTGTAGCCACAATAAGATCCGCACAGCCGTTGGGCCCTTGAGCAAGGCCCTTAACCCTGCATTGCTCCAGGGGAGGATTGTCTCCTGCTTCGTCTCATCAACTGTACGTCGCTCTGGATAAGAGCGTCTGCCAAATGCCAATAATGTAAAATGTAAAAAATATCATACATTTTCTCTTACCACGTTCATTTTGAATGTATTTTTGTGTAATTTTCTTTGCATTTGTTTGATGCCCAGACAGTGACATAATGCTTGCACACGTACCATTTTGTACAGCAACAATGAACGTACTATACTCAATACACATTCATAAATTTTCGATTGATTTTAACGTTTCTGGTTCTGCTTATCGGTTCTCGGTTCGGATTCCAATATGGTTAGAAATATGGTTACCCTACAACCAAGTGCATTGTTTCATTAAAATAACTACTTCAAAGTAAATACATAGAATACAAATAAATAAACTGAAGAAATATCCACAAAATATCCACAAATATGGTTTTCATTCCTTCTGCCACAAACTCAACTGCCTGTTTCACATCTCAAATAGCCAACAGGATTCCGTAGATAATTTAGTTATCAAAAGAATACTGTAGTTTGTTAACCAAGAATTTAAAACAGTTGCCTCCAGTCTATACACACACTCATCCGCATTCCACATATAAATATAACTAACATTAAAACACCATCTCCCTTGCCATGGCACATTGTATTGAGATAAAACTTCTATTTACACAAGTATTGTTAAAAGCGATAACAGTACATACAGTACCAGTCAAAAGTTTGGACATACCTTGCCCTTTGGCTTTTTTGAGGTTTAATTTCTACTGTCATCACACAATTCATATGTGGTCAAAGTGCAGATTGTCAGCTTTTATTAAACCAAGTCTTTATACATTTGGGTTTCACCATGTAGTAATTGCAGTACTTTTCAATGTTTGAGCAATGTGACCCATCAACATCACCAAAGTCTGGATATCTTATTTTCAGGTTGTCCTACAAGCGATACTAGAACTCTTTGCCTTTCAATGGATCTCTATGGGAATTGGGGGGTGGGACTAGATTCAGCCGTAAATTATGCTGATACAGTATGGAACACATTTGTTGCCTCAAAGGCTTTAAGTCATCAAGGGTCCGAGGTATCAAACAAGCCTCAAACAACCGTGCAGCTACTAGATATACAGTAGATACTTAAAGGGATGTTTCTCCCGAGTAATTCTTCCATTGAGTTCAACAGGAAAATTAGTCAGGTGAAATGTACCTGTACAGCATATCTGGCAGCAGCACGATGGTTTGAGCCTCGTCTGCAAAGAGATTTTTCTATCACTTGTACGACAACCTGAAAATATTATAACCAGACTCTGGTGATGTTGATAGGTCACAAATTTCAGGAAGTCATGGTATGGAAACAATATGCAACTAAACACACAAGGTTGGAAAAAAACACGTAAAAGTGCCCGCATAGGCACTATTATATTCATATTTATGATTCTTACATTTTGATGTTCTGAATCCACACAACTGTGTTTTTGGTAATACTTTCTGGCCCTCTAGAGGCCCGCACACAGCAGACATGTAAGATATAATGTCAAAAAGGCAGTTAAAAAAAAAAAATATATATATTTCATATTAGATATGCATTTAAAATTGACATATTCAAAATGCAATTTTTGGTTAATGTACCAGTTTGCAATCGCCTAATCAAGGCCGTTTATTCAAAACATACATAAGGGAAAATGCTCATTTAGGAACCAATGAGCAGTACCAAAAACATTATTACTATTATTATTATATATATATTTTTTTTTAATCGGTTATCTGGTTCTAATTTGGAACCGGTTCTCGGTTCCGAACCCTAATCCTGACATGACATGGGAAACATATTATTAAACAGTTCCTCTCAGGTAAAATACCTGCGTGTGCTCGCTCTGTGATTTCGCTCCGCAGCTCCTTCACACTGTGGAGTTTGATCTTACGCTTCCTCGGGATGGAAGCCGCAGTGAGTTCCTCCTCCTCGCCCTCCTGGCCCACGCGAGGTCGCTTCCTGCCAGAATGGTAAATGGTAAATGGTGAGCATTTATATAGCACCTTTAATCCAAAGCGCTGTACAAATAATGCTTCTCACCCATTCACACAACGTTATCTAAATCAAGTGTTCAAAGAAGACAGCAATGTAGAGGCCATATCATAAGATGCAAACCACTCATCAGTAGTAAGATCGGAAGATGAGATTACAATTTGAAGTACAGAGATGAGCCACAAAAGTTCTGGAACCAAGTTTTATGGACTGATTAGATGAAGATTAACCTCTACCTGACATGGAAAGGCCAATTAAGGAGAAAGAAGGGATCTGCTCATGATCCAAAACATACAAGCTCATCTGTGAAGCATGGTGGAGGAGTGTCATGGCTTGGGCTTGACAGCTAAATTAATATAACCAGATATAGTCTAACAGTCCTAAAAAGGCAGTCTAATTCAAGTGAATATTACGTCAAATATTAGCATTGTCTTGCCTGTACGCCAGCGGCACAAACTGCGTGGATAGGGGAGTGATTATCCTTGTGTGACACACTACTAGGAGAACATTCTCAACCGATTGAAAATAGGACGGTAAATTTAAAACGCTTACTTCTCCAAAACTAAAGCATGGGCACATTTAATACTTCCATTGTGTTTCTTCAATGGTTACTCCTTTAAAATTAAGAGGCAACGTGTCCTTAATAACCATACAAGTGACATGCTGTACAATATGCTCTTTTCTGGCTGAATTGTACTTGTGTTCAGAGGATCGCTATCATTTTCATTAATATAGAGATTTGTTATGGTGCTTTTATTGTCCATTATATCACATAGTTGTTTAATCTAAGATTGATGCAACATATTTTACACTGAAATGTTTAGATTATTCTCTCAGAATTGTTGCTTGCCATAGCCTACTCTGCTGTGCTAGTCAGTGGTGCTGCAATCATGTTAATTTTGCTTCTGTGAAATTCTACAACCCCTCTGCTGTAGGCAACTCCAATAAAAATATAGTCTATAATACATTTTTTATAAATTTGGGAGGATTAAGCCATCATTATAATGCAGGATGTACTTCTTTTTTTTAAACAGTTGGCTGTTTCGGTTAACCGGTTAATCAATTTACCATGCCCATTCTTAATTGTATTTAACCCCTTCAGTCCCAAGCCCAAACTCCACCAAAATCCTAAGTGGTTTTGGCTTTGGTTGAACAAAAACAATAGTATAGCAGCCATTTTGATTGGGTGAAAAGATATAAGATCATATGGCCATAATGGGATTTTACAGTAGTTAGGCTCGAGTCCCATATTGGGACTGAAAGGGTTAACACAGAGATTAAGGTACCAGAATACAAAAAGGTAGACATGCTAAAAAAGATCTGTAGATAATGGACTTTTGTTGGAGAGAGATTGGGATTGCTGGATTCACAGGGCCTCACCTAGAGCTCATTTGAGAAGGTCTAGGGTTATCGCCCTGCATATCCTCCAATTCACCAGGCCCAGCTTCCTCCAGTGCAGCCAGCATGTCTACATCCTCCAGCTCCTCTGCTGCATTTTTGGCTTTATCCATCGGGTCCACGGCCTGGTCAGCAGATGCCGATTGAGTCTGTGGAACTGGGACAGGCCTGTTGCTGGGCTGCAGGAAGGCATCCAGCTTCTGGGCCCGGCAGTCTGTCCGAACCATCTGGTGAGCGTAAACCCGGTCAGAGGGCTCAGACCCAGAGCTGCTGGGTTTTGGGTCCGCAGAGGAGACACACAGGCCTGGGAGCAGAGTCTGCAGGGAGGGAGAGATAGAGATGGTGCATCTCAATCTACTGGGAGAGAGAGAGTAGGTTGTAGCTTTTGGTCCTACTTATATAAATGACTTTGTTGTGTTACTGGAATATCTGCAGCTCCTAGCCTCACTCTAAAAAACAATGAAGTCAAATGTCTACTCTATGCCGGTGACTGGTGGTGCGGTCACCCACACAGAGGAAGGATTGGATCTGAAGGCAACACCTGGATCTGCTGGAGAAATACTCCCAGAACTGAGCCCTGACAGTAAATAGAGGAAAAATAATAATAATAATTTGTACGAAAGAAAGCCAGATGTCACAAAACCACAAAACGCCCTAAAGCATTCTTTATACAATGACTATCTAGGACTGAGAATGAGTGCCTCTAGATTCAGCAGTGAATGCACTGAAAGAAAAAGCACAACAAGCATTTTTTGCAATTAAAAGACAATTTCAGGTAATCTAAATTAAAATTTGGTAGTGCGATTTTGCCTATTGGACTATATGGGTGAGATATGGGGCTCACTCAGTAAACTTGAGTACACTAAATGGAATAAGCTTCCAACAGAGACCATGCATGCTGAATTCTGTAGAAATACAGTGTATTTGGACAGTGACACATTTTTTGTTTTGGGTCTGTACTCCAGCACATTGAATTTGAAATAAAACAATGATTATGAAGTTAAACTTAAAGGGGACCAAAAGTATTGGCAAATTAACACAAACCTGTGTGAAGTAGGTTCTAGAAGAATTAGACCCCAGTAGTTTGCTCTCAATGTGTTTCTGGATACTCTCGATGATGCAGTCTTCATGTAGGAAGTGAACCTCATGTTTGGTGGGGTGGACATTAACATCAATGTTGTGTGGAGCGATTTCTAGGCTACAAAGAAAAAAGAAAATACTGAAAAACACATTTCCACCTTCTCAGGCAAAGCACAAGCATTCTCCCATCTATATTACCTGATATAAAGAAAAGGGTGCGTGTTTTTGGGAAGATATGCAGCGTACACGGTTTCTATGGCTTTTTTAAGAGCACTCGATTCCACCAGCCGGTCTAGAAAACAAAAATAACAGCCATTTTTCTTTTCCACCCAGGTTAATTCAGAATAAATACAATTTATACACTGTTGCACTAATGAGAAAAAAAAAAAAAAAAATTATAATTCACCATTTGGTTTTGATGGAACAGAACTCAGACACCATTATTCCATATCTAGTCTCTCAAGTGAGTGAACTCTAAAGAAAACATTGATGTGTGTATGCGCTTGTGTGTGTGTCTGTGTGTATGTGAGACACATACGGTTGATGAAGAGCAAGATGATGCACTTCTTGACGGAGTAATTAGCATTGGAGATGAACCCCTTCAATTTGAAAGCAAGTTTCTGATCCTCACATCCAACTTCAATCAGCTCCCTATCAATGCAAAAGCCACAGTTACAAAGACAGCCACGATCTACCACAACAAACTGCTCCACAAAAATCACTCTGACAGAGAAACAGCAATTAAGCCTAGAATTTCAGAACAAATTACAGAAATGAGCAGTTCATGTAATAATGAGAAAACAAAGACAACTTGTCTATTGGAGTATCCTCCAGAGGGGCTGAAAAACTGTACCTGTTCACAGCTTGGATTCAGTACCTACTCACAGCATTGCCAAATACGGTTTGGATTCAGTACCTACGTACCGCATTGCCAAATACAGTTTGGATTCAATACCTACGTACCGCATTGCCAAATACAGTTTGGATTCAATACCTGCTCACAGCATTGCCAAATACAGTTTGGATTCAATACCTGCTCACAGCATTCCCGAATACGGTTTGGATTCAGTACCTACCTACCGCATTCCCGAATACGGTTTGGATTCAATACCTGCTCACAGCATTCCCGAATACTGCTCGGATATTATCCACAGTGGAGGCACCAGACAGGGTTCTCACGTCTGCTGTCGTCTCCCCTTGCTGTAGAGAATGAAATATCCATGTTTCCTTTTAAATGGACTAATAAACAGATGACCTTTGGATTCAAAAAAGCTGTGGGACTCCATGAAGGCCATTACAAATATGAATACCACCAAGAAACGCCTCAGTACTGATGATGATCTGGGGAAGGCAAATTAACTGAATTACTTTTTTCTCAGATTTGATAACCATGACTTTTCTGTGGAATCTAATAATGTCATAGAAACTATTTTAACTGATGTTAGCTATAGGATTATAATTGATCCACTCAGGATTCAGTCTATTTTCAAACATGTGTGCACTAATAAATCCACCGGCCCAGATGGCATTTCTGCACTGCTTTTAAAGGCATGTGCAGAAGAGCTCACTCCAGCTTGGTGCCCCATCTTTCAGAGGTCTGTGGCTTCACACACTGTTCCTGCTCTGTGGAAAAAATCCATCATAGTTCCTGTAGCTAAGAAACCGTGCCCAGTTGATAACAATGATTTTAGACCTGTGGCCCTGACTTCGATTGTAATGAAAAGTTTTGAGAAATACATGTTATCTGTGCTTAAGGCAGAGGTCAACTTGGTACTTGATCCATACCAGTTTGCTTATAGGCAGGGGAGAGGTACTGATGACGCTATTAACAGCATCACCCACTCCACTGTCAAGCACTTGGAATGCCCAAAAGCATATGCACGGATTTTATTTATTGATTTTAGCTCGGCTTTTAACACACTTCAACCCCACCAGCTCATCTCTAAACTGAGGCAGATGAGTGTTAACCCTTTTTTAATCAAGTGGTATTTTTCCTTTTTAACCAATCGGAGTCAGCAGGTTAGAGTCAATAACACCCTCACAGAATGCAAATCAATCAGCACAGGTGCCCCACAGGCTTGTGTCAACTCCCCGGTTCTTTTTACACTTTATACTAATGACTGTATAAGCAGCCACCCAGGGAACCTCGTTTTTAAATTTTCTGATGATACCGCCATCCTCAGTCTACTGCACAATGATTCCAGTACCTCAGCCTATTTTTCTGAAATAGAAAACTTTGTGCAATGGTGTGATGCTCACCACCTCACTCTGAATGTTAACAAAACTAAAGAGTTGGTCTTAGACGCGAGATCAGTAGGGGATCATAGCCCTGTCGTTATACACGACTCACCCATTTAGCAGGTCAGCTCTTATAAGTATCTTTGAGTTCACTTAGATGACACTTTTAGTTGGTATGTGCGTGTTGATATCTTGTGTTCTCGTCTACAGCAGAGACTGTATTTTCTACGCAGACTGAGAGTATATGGGGTGGACAAAGCATTATGTTTTTATTTTACCAGGCAGTGCTGGAGAGTTTAATCAGATATGGGATATCATCCTGGTATGGCAACCTCACCGCAAAACAAAAAACTAAACTCGCTCGTCTGGTGCACACGGCCATGAAGGTCATTGGAAAAAGCAGCTACCAGACCTTGCAGTCTATTTATGAACAAACTGTTCTTAGGCAAGCCCAGAGAATAGTAAATGACCCTTCTCACATTCTCCATTCAGAGTATGACCTCCTACCCTCGTTCTAAGAACTCATTTGTTCCAACTTCCATTCAATTTCTTAACAATGCTGCTTGAGGCTGAAGTTTATGTAATAATTTTTATAGTGCCTTTATTATGGTGATCTTTTAGCATGTAGTATTATGAGGTGTATGTATGTGTTATGTTATGGGATATGTGCAATACTGTTATGTAATTGTTGATGCTGTTATGGCTGAGGATGTATTGTTTGTTGTCATTGTGACTGTCAAGGCATTCATATCGTATCTCAATAGTAAGAGTAAGAGTGAGTAAATGGTAAGTGGTAAATCTAGGTAGTAAGGTTGTGGGGAAAACTCAGCCATGGCTCACAAATTGGTATAGTTCACACATCCAGAGGAAAGCAATAAATATTATTGATGACAAATATCATCACCTATCCCCAAAGTTTCTGCAACTCCCCTCGGGTAGGCAATAGAGGATGCCATCTCTATAAGAAGACCTTTGTTCTGAATGCAGAAAGCATTCTGAATTCCAAAAAAATCAGAATAGAAATCACTGTATGTTTGGGTATTTTTAGACAATCTTTTATGATTATTTACTAGTACATGGCCTATGTGTTTTATGTCTAATGTATTCTATGGTTGTAATGTGATGTATATGCCATGTGCAGCCAAAGACAAATTTCCATGTGTGGATAACGCTTTTCTAATCTAATATCAGCAGAGTTAATATATAAAATACCAGCTCATTAAACTGTAAAGCCCAAAGTGCAAGGTGAGAAGTCCCATCACAGTGATGCAGGCAACTGCCCAAACAATTGTGTACTGTACACCATGCTGATAATTAACATGAACATTCCAGGAAGCGGGTACAGTATAACATGCAAATAATTTAACAGTGTTCAGGAATACCACTCTGAGATAAATGGACACACAAGAAGTACATTGTAAATGTCCAGTAATTTTGCACATCTGTACATGTAGGCTTCTATAGACTTAAATGCTGTTTAGGATTTTGTACACCAACCTTTTTAACTGCAAAGCTTTTCCCAGAGTTGTGTATTGCATACCTGTAAAATATATTTTCAGACAGATTAATACAATAATTATATCAAACAAGTTCATTTCAAATGTTTTTATCAATGTATATCTAACACTGTAAAGTAATTATGGCAGGGTGTTCTTGTGCCGACATTGAATGCAACTACAACTATATAAAGGCTATATTAGTACTGCAAATGGATTCCTATGAATATGCTACTGTACATTAGTACTCTGTACTGAAAAATTCCATTAGCATGCTACAATAGTACTGTACATGGATTTATTCCATGAGTACACAACATAAGTACTGCTAATTAACTGAAGGAAGAAGGGCTGGGCATAACATTGATTGTAAAAGGTTCTTGTCAGACCTGCTCACCACTTCCACAATTTTGGAATATTCCTCACTGGGGCTCTTCAGAGCCTTTCGCCGGGTGGAGACATTATAAAACAAATCCTCCACCTGTAAGAAACATAACCCACTCAGCAAATGAGAATGTGACAGAGTAATGCTATTTCTGTACACCCAAACTGTGGTGTTGTGAATATGTACGTAAAATAATTAAGAAAATGTACATTTACTCCTTATTTAAGAAATAGATATTTTAGAGTTTAAATTAATCAAATTAGGATACAATTTCCACAATAATATGCTGCCTAGCAAAGCAAGCTGAATTGTCCCGAGCAAATTCCCTTGCTTACTTTTCAACACTTTACAACAACCAAGGGTATAAAATTGGATCACAAATTGTGAAATGAGGAGGGCTGGCTATGTTGACACATTGATGCATAGACACATTATATTAATATTCAACAAAGCCAAAATACTGAGTTTTTTGGAAGAGAAGAACAGATGGTGTATGTCTTTAAGCGCAGGTTTCCAATCTCACACATTTTCAAGAATATTAGAACAACACATCAGCATAGAATTGACAGATTTCAGTTTCAAGACCTTTAAGTGCAGGAACAGACAGTAGCCCTCCAGGATTTGAGTTTGAGATCCCTGCTTTAAAGACACCATGACCCTAGTGCCGTGACTATCTGAGTCCCCTTCATAAACAATGCCCTTAACCCAATCATGTTTAAATACACTGATTTTGATATGCACCCCCTTTATAAAGACTGAACATAACTTAAAAACACTTACAGTGATCTGGGTCCCCTGGTTTCCTGCACAGGGTTTTGGAGGTGCCTTCAGTTTGCCATCACAATAATTGGCTCTAAAGGCACAGAACAGGTGTTAAATAACATAAGGTGTTACGATTGGTAAACAGGTATTCATCAATACACTGTGACCTGAGAGTCATTGCTGAAAGTAGTTATGCTTTAATTCAAAGGCACACCAGCGACTGTAGAGTGCAAGCTGAGTTTCCACTCAGAAAATATACATATACAGTCCGCAGAGAAATATTGGAACAGCAAGACCAATTAATTTATTTTTGCAATTACACTGAATACAGTTGGGGTTGAGATAAAAATATGAACATGAGACAAGAATTGAGAATTTCAGCTTTTATTTCCTGGTATTTACACCGAGATGTGTTAAAATTACTTCACCTTCTGATTCTTACTACTGATAAGTGATTTGCATCTTGCCTCTATATTGCTGCTCTCTAAATCTTCTTTAGTTGATTGAGATACCTTCACCCCTGCCCTGTGGAGGTTTGTGATGTCACTGACTGATGTTTTGGGGTTTCTCTTCACAATGTTTCTGTCATCAACTGCTGTTGTATTCCTTGGACGAATTGTTTGATGTCTGTTGCTCAGTACACCTGTGGCTTCTTTCTTTGCTTTTCTAAGCTACAAAATAGTTTGTTTTTCTCCCAGACAGCTCTCTGGTCTTCATGTTGGTTTATTCAAATTCAGTCTTCACAGGCATAACCCAAAGCTAAACCAAGACTTGACTTTAAGAACTATTTATTGTTTAACCAATCAATCTAACAGGACACATCTGGGCAACAAGAAACACCTGTTAGTTACATGTTCCAATACTTTCGCCCATCCAAAAATTGGGTGGTCTGACTCAAAATGTGATATGTTCTAAGCTGTTTAACAAATGTCGATAAAATACCAGGAAATAAAAGCTGAAATTTGGATCGGTCATCTCATGTACATCTTTTGACCTCAAACTAAATTGTCTTCAGTGTATTGCAAAGACAAAGGAATTGACCTTGCTGTTCCAATACTTTAAATATATGTATTGCCATTTCAGTTTTAACAACGAGAACATAAAAAACAGAACACACAATACAACATTCCCCACCAATCAGGAAAATAATAATAAATAAAAAACACAGTGTAAGTTTAGCAATTTCGTCCTAACAACGCATAAGAGCAGAAGATACACTGAGCTAGTTTTGTTCAAATACTTTTGGAGGGGACTGTACATACTGTATAAGAAACCTACCTGTAAGCACATTTTCCATCTGCCGTTTTGGTTGTTATGGTTACATGAGCTACATGGCTGATACTAGCAAGGGCCTGCAACAAGAGCACAGCTATATTAGAACATCTTAATTATGAAAAACATAAGTTAATAATGGACTGAATCACTGCTATAAAATCTAGAAATGCTGCAGTGGTACGGTCACAGCAAATTTGAGCCAGGCTGCAAAAATAATCCTGGTTGCCCATCTAACATTAAGACAATATAAAAGCACAACTATAATGTCCTTATGAAAGCAAACAAGCTAGCTAACATTATCGATAGCATCACCTTATTAAAGCCAGCTAGCTGAATGCATATAACCAGAAATAGTCTAATAGTCCTTAAAAGACGCTCTAATTTCACACTAATTTAAGTGAACCTAACGTTAGTAAAATATTTGCTGTGTGGATAGGGGAGTGGTTATCCTCGTGTGACGCACTACAAGGAGAACACTCTCAACCAGTTGAAAATAGGACGTTTTACTTCTCCAAAACAAAAGAACGGACATATTTAATACTACACAGATGAAGCAAGAGGACTAATGTGATGCTTGGGACAATTTTTTGGAGACACAAATGCTTTCCATTACACATGCATTACCCTGCAGAATCACACAGCGCCCAGCAAATATAATAACTTACTTATCTAGTTGACACTCCTGACCAATCAGACCATCAAAACCAAGAAAGCATGGCAAGAAAGCATGCTAACCCGTTGATTCATTCTCAGATAGAGGGCTTCTAAATGAGCAGCTTAATATGACTGGTGAATCATGACTTTACTTGAGGATCAGGACAACGTGCAGTGCAACGTATCATACTGTATTTAAATATTCATTTAAAATTCAAGCAATCATGAAATAAAATGTTAATATTCCTCTGCTGTTATGTAAATATTGTACAATCCACAAAGATGCAGAAACGTGATGCAGCTGTAAACTGCTGTAAAAGCTATAGAAGATGATATTAAAGTGACGGTAAAGGCAAATCTCTGAATGGATTCAGACTACACTGTATGGGGTAATTATGGTATCGGCAATCAGTCAGAATCTTAAGGTATCATAAGAATCAGCAAAATTAGATAAATCAAATGCATTGCATTCAGTTCAAATTATAACCAGACTCTGAGCTGTTAGGTCAGGGTCATTGATGACATCAAAAATTCCCTGACATAATGGCCAATACATGTTTTAGTTTCATTGCATATCTCCTCCTTGTTTCACAAAATTTTAATAGAGATATGCATAGAGAGATTTGCAGCACAAGCTATGTGGTGGCATAATGATGCTGAGGTTAACACAGTTGCCTCACAACAACACTCTGGGTTTGAATCCTGACTGGGGCCTTTGTGTGTGGGGCCTTTATGCGTGGAGCAATTAACCAATTTTCAGCTCTTGATCCTTGTTCCAAACTTATCTGTCTCCCAGTCTCCCTCCTTCTCCAATACAATGTACTTGTGGGTGGTACGTTTGGAGAGTTGAGAAGGGAGGTGGGGTGGTGAGGCGGTCCAAACACCCGAACAATCCTGACATTGTTTTCAATACAGATTTTATGCCAAAGTAGAAATATGTGTTATTGTAATCATTACATCATTCTGAATAGATATTGGGTGGATGTGTCGTGGATACCTCCCTCTGTGATAATAATTGGGGGGGGATAAATGCACAAACTGGAACTGTTAAACGTTACCTACCTCTCCCCTGAAACCATAGGTAGAGATGGCGTTCAAGTCTTCAAATTTCTCGAGCTTGCTTGTGGTAAATCTTTCACAAACTATTTCCATATCGTCTTTCTGAAATTAACACATATCATTCCAGAAAAGCAAAACCACGTTAACAAACCGATATCAGCTGCAATTAAAACAAAAAAAAAACTATTCAACAACTAACTTATCATATTAACACAATGTTCGAAATGATCAGGTTAGTTATATCCACTTACTCTGATCCCTGTACCGTTGTCCTGAATCTGGATTAGTTTTAGTCCGCCTTCTTTAACAGTGACCTGAATACTGGTGGCATGGGCATCCAAACTGTAAAACAGATAACATTAGTTAACATGCTAATTAGACATACATCTAAGTTAGCAAGATGAGGATTAAACGAGTGTTTACCAAGCTGGTTAGCCATCTCACATTAGCCAGTTTAGTAATCTACATTCTGAAAGTGCAGCTGGTAATTTCCTCAAACTACTTCGCTACAATAACTACCGTTGGCTCTACACAAATAAAAACAGTGCACTCTCCACAAGTCTCACCAATTTTCTATCATTTCCTTTATTGCGTTCGCAGGCCGTTGAATTACTTCTCCCGCTGCAATGCGATTTACTACTGTCTCGTCCAATCTTCGGATTGTCCCAGCCATATTTTAAATTTTCCTTCGCTAGTTATACGTTTCAATAAAAATTCGCAAACATTAAAGTTACATCTAATGTGTTTGTCTAAGTACCTAGCCAGCTAGTTGCATAAACTGCACAACCCACTACAACACACGCGGGAAATACTTCAATTCATATTACCAAAGATGGTGGATATTTGAAATGTTGTTATGTTTCAGGTCCAGCAGAACACGCTTTGCTGAGATCAAATAATAATGCGTGTAATATCTGAGTATAACATGAACACTGAAGCAGCAAAGGGCGTTAAAAAAACAACTATAGTTCATTTTAGTTTCAATGCTACCTATGTGTTAAGTGATACAAAAGTGACAACATTAACAAATTCACGATAGATATTAAATCTGGCCAATTAACTTTCCGTAAAATGTCAAACCCTTTCATAAATAAACGTGTAGACCAGCACTGTGTCACAAACAGGGTTCATAAAATGCCTTTATGTTCAGGTTCTTTTATAAGACTAGGCCTACTATACATCATTTTGTCGTTCTCGAAGAAAATCCAAGTAGATATAACTCCTGTATTGACGTCACTTATTTGCTTGAAAGCAGCATTGTTGAAAAAGGGACAACATGACCATGTTCACGTGACATGTCACGTTGGCCAATCAGAGAAAAAACTGTGGGCCCTGGCAAGAGCGCCGTTTTTCTGTCGCCGTTTCCCTTCCATTTGTGACACAGCTCCGCCTGCCTCCCCTAGTGCCTTATACACCATAGACATATACACGCTATGGCATCGCAGAAACCGGAAGTATCTATTAGGACCTCGAATATGTCTTTGGATAAGCCAGACCCAGTGGATTTGTTTTTCCTAATTTATTGAAAGACAATTGAGTAATATGTCGCTCTATTTCACGTCATAAATTAGGAATATATATACATGTATATATGTAAATGTTTTGAATATTGACATTTTATCGTCAGAGAATTACAATGTATACTGGCGTTACATATGAACAGTCCAGTTTCCTTTCTGTGGGTCCTGAGTAAATGTCGCATGCCGTCAGATTTGCGATTGTGAAGTTGTAAGCTATGTTTTGTGGTGATTTCAATTTTAGTGTTCGTATATAGTTATGTTTGTATGGTGTAACACATCCATGTAAATGTTTACTGGTTTTTTGAGTTGTTACCATGATGCCTGGGGAGAGCCATAAAAAATCGTCAGGATTAACCTCAGGAGTTTGTCAAAATTGCACAGTTCTGCATCAGGTAACTTGGACAACGATTACTTAGCTAGCTTGTCATTTCTTTTGACAATTTATGTAGATTAGCAAATACTTCCACTGTCAAAACTAGTAACGACCATTATTAATGGGGGATAATAGTGTGTTACTCTCCGAACTAAACAACCTCGTTTGGAAACAATGTTATACGTCTTGTGTGTTTTGATTTTGGTGAACGTCACTCTTGCTAACATGTATGATTATAACTGATTATACTCTCTCCTTTGCAGAACTTAAAGGAATACGTAGCGGCATTGCTGATATTGGAACGAAAGATAATTGACACAGAGTAAGTAATTGCGTAACTATAAATCGGCGAGTTGTTTTGCTTACACGCTATCAAAATTATTGTACCAATGTTATGAATTTCCACACAAGTGTTGAGCTGCAGTGTCCGTTTAATCAAACTGCACCCTTATAAACTGTGGTGCAATGTATGTGGCTAGCCATGGACAGACTCATGATCCCAAATAACCTAAATAGTACAGGCATTAGAAACAAAAAATGGGTGAACCTCGCACAAATCGCAACGTAAAATCTGACATGTTTATTACTCATAAAAGTCTCCTCTATAACATATAAAAAGTCCTAAGAGATCCCAGTGGTGGAAAGTATTTTTCTTAACCATACCCTGGTACCACCCTAGTTTTGCTTCCTAAAATAATATTTTAAAGCAACATCACTATATTTGTATACTTCAAAACAACATAACATAAATTGGCACTCATCCATATAAATGTTGGTATTGATGTTCAGTCAGTTTGGACAGGGATAAGCCCCCCATCAGTCTCTTTCCATCCCCATTCTTGTAGCAGGAGTTCATCAACTGCTGCACCTGACAGTACATGCAAAGACTGTGTCACTTTGCTGCTGCAGACTCTGGCTGTACATGAGAAGTGCTAGGAGCCACCTTGTCAAAAAGCGCTTGTGTTGTAGTGAGTCAAGTCCCTCCCCAGGCTTCCCATTGTACAGGCACAGCAAAGCATTCTCTTCTGCTGACACAACATCTGCTGTGGAAGCTGACTGTGTCAAACCAGTCTCCGCTGGTTGTGAATTTCTTGAGGGGGGATCCTTTCCCAATGCCATTAAGGCAGGAGGTAGTGTCACATGGATGCATGGATATTGCATGGATGAAGAGGATGTGAGTGCACACACTGGGACCCAGCCTCCGCTTGAGGGCCTTGATGTTCCAGACACGTGGCTTCTTCATGCTCTTCTTCAGCTCAGGTTTGAAGAAGAGGTCATGTGACTTGAGGTTGGTGTGGTGGATGAGGAGGACGAGCAGATCTGTATACATTACATTACATTACATTACATTATTGTACAAGTGCTCCACCATCCAGCACATACTGAACATGGCCTGTGACTCCTGGAAGGTCAGGTGTGTGGAGCGCCAAAATGGCATCTGCTAGCACTGGCACCTGTGGCTGTCAAAGCAGCAGGGAGGTATGAAACAGTGCTGGAGGATGAATGCACAGCTCATACTTGAACACTGAAAAAAATTGAGTCACTGGAAAAGTAGTTGAGGATCCACCTGCACTGCTTCGCCAATAATCTTCAATGAGGATTTCATACTCATTGTGATTGCCTGATGCCTGATTCTTGAATGTGTACTCAGCAGTCTTCTGTCCATCCGTGCTGGCCAAGATGTTGTTGCCTTTGCCTTATCAACATTTACAGAAGGGTGCGTGTGGACCCCAGTCAAAATGATGTGCAAATATGATGTTGAAATATATGAATTTGATGACGTCAAATATTTTTGGAGGTAAAAGATGAAGAGAATAGTTGCAAGTATCAGATCTTGTAGTGCAAAATAATATTCCTGGGTGGTGACACTACTGTTATCTGATGTGTGGTCCACAGTAAATTTATACCTGACCATTGCAGTTGATCAGAATCAGAGGTTCCTATGAGATGAAATGCATGCAGGTAATTTTTGACCCACTTATGGGAGCTTGGGATAGTAATATAAAAACCACAAAGTTTCTTAACTGTAAATGGTCTGATATCAAAGAAAAGTTTTTTGAGCAATACCTGGAATATGAAATGATAAAAAAGCTTTTCTTTTACAAAGATATTGTAAGAAAATAAACCCACCGGGTCATTTCACTCACTTATGCTTAAGAATTGTAAAGAATTTCCTTTTGCACATGCACTGTGCTGCATCCATGTCTCATGTCTCAGTTTCTGGTTGATTGTAGACAATACTCTTTGTGTGGTCATCAGACTAGAAGACATGCATAAATCAATTTTTTAACATGGGTGGTGATCAGTTCCTGATTTTACTATTGCTCGCTGTATTGCTATCACAAATGTGTATATACACTCAGTGAGCTCTTTATTAGGCATTTATTCGACTTATTATTTAGACTTATTAAGTCTTCTGCTCCTGTAGCCACTTAGAGGTTTGATGCATTGTGTGTTCAGGGATGCTCTTCTGCATACCACTGCTGTAACGTGTGGTTATTTGCGTTACTGTCACCTTCCTCAGCTTTGACCAGTATGGCCCTTCTTCTCTGACCTCTCTCATTAACACTTTTCTGCCTGCAGAACTGCTGCTCACTGGATGTTTTTCACACCATTCTGTGCCAACTCTAGAGACTGTTGTGTGTGAAAAATCACAGGAGATCAGCAGTTTCTGTGATACTCAAACCACCCTGTCTGACACCAACAATCATTCCAAAGTCAAAGTTACTTAGATCGCATTTCTTCCCCATTCTGGCATTTGGTCTGAAAAACAGCTGAACCTCTTGACCATGTCTGCTGGCTTTTATGTATTTAGTTGCTGTCACATGTTTGGCTGATTAAATATTTGCATTAACGAGCTGGTGTACAGGTCTACCTAATAAAGTGCTCACTGAGTATATACAGTATGTGTTTTCTTCTGATATCAATATTTTTTTGTAAAACGTCTGTGCCTGTATACCACTCGAATGGTGTCTGCAGCAGGGGGCAGCAATAGGAAATTGTGGCATCAATACTTTCCACCACTTGGATTTCTTAGGACTTTTCATATGATATAAATGACATATTTATGAGACTAAAGTTGAAAGAGTTTCAGTTGCTATTTGTGCAGGGTCATGTCATATAATGACTAAAAATCCCACTCTAAAATCCCTAAACTAAATGTGTTTCTTTTCATCCTGCCTTTAGGACTAATATACGCATTCATGGTTTTGTTTGAGAAAATGAACGGTGCCACTAAGGACTGAGATGAATGTAACTGCACACAATGTCAGCACTTTCTTTTCACCGTGGTGTGTTGAAAAGTGTTGTCATGACATTGGTCAAGTCCTCTGACTCTTAAATGGCCCTTCCTTTTCTGCTTAGTCAATGCTCAAGTAGGTTTTGATCTGGAATATATTTAAATGTCTAATTAAAAATGAAATAAATTGTAATAACTTGTTTTGTTTTCTAGCCATCTGTTGACTGAATACCAGGAGAAATGTGATGATATCCTTTTAATTACCTTCACCTGGAACAAAGATCTTGTGATCATGTCTCTTTCACTTGGTAGCTTCAGAAAATTTACATTACTGCCATTTGGCAGACACTCCTATCCAGAGTGTCTTACAATGGGAAATCGGGGGTTGAGAGCAACAGTAACCTTTGAGGTGGGAGCTAAATAATCAGGCTAAAAAATGTGAAAACCAACTAAGCCTGTTCGGGATAATTACACAAGTGAGATGTGCAACCTGGCAAATTAGATAGTAACGCGAAAAATATCTGTAACAAACAATGTAATGGCTAGATAGAATTGTATTCAAATAGGAGTGCAATTCATCAGTCGCAGTAGTCAAGCCATTGGCAGGGCAAGGTCTGATTTGAAGAGGTGAGTCTTCAGTCTGCAACAGAAGGTGGTAAGTGTCTGAGCTCCTACTGATGTGAGGAAGTCATTCCACCACTGGGGGCCAGACCAGTGGCAGGCTCAGAGGGGGAAGAGGCAGGTGTGCTGTGATTGGGAAACGTATGGGTCTCCCTGGTCTGTAAGAGTTGAAGTAAGCCTGAGCAGTCAAGTCAAGTCAAGTCAAGTCAACTTTATTTGTATAGCACATTTACATGCAGCAACAGCTGAAACCAAAGTGCTTTACAGATTTAGGAAAATAAAATAAGGAGCATAAATGCAGATAAAAGTGCAGCAGCACCAAACAGAATACAATATAAAACAATATATTGTTTGCAATATAATTTTTATTAGAATTTCTTTTCAAGCATTTGTATTATCATCCATACAAATATGTTGTTAGATACCTAAGTCCAATAAAAGTAATGTTCTGAAGTGGTTAATTAGTGTTTCAGGCAGATTTATGTTTAGGTAGAATTGCTCTTCTTGTCAGTTTTCCTTGACAATTTATTTACAGCTTCAGAAATCTCAAAGGTAAGATTTCCATTGCATTCAGGTTAAATCTTTCTGATATTTATTTACAGCTTTACAAGCACTTGAGCTATATAATTTACAAGAGTATACATTGAAAATAAATTTAAATTGCAACGATGATAGTTGAGGTTTGCATATTTCTGTCACTTGCTATTCATTTTGCTTATTGCTTATGAACTGGTTGTTAAAAAAGGATCTATTGAGGATCTATTTGTTATGTAGGGGCCAAACTAGCTAATTCGCAAGGTTAAATCACATTTTGCTCATTTCGTATTCAATTTCCTCAGCCTATTTGTCTGTAGTCAGTAAATTGTGATTGTCAATACTAGCTGTATAGCCCTGGATTATTTTGTTTTAATATGCCTTTTTTTCAGCTGGAGCCAGTTGAAAAAAAGGCATATTAAAACAAAATAATCCAGGCATTGGCATTTTAATGTGTTTTTATTCTGAATCAAGGTTGCACCAGATATCTTTTTTTCCCCCCAGGGAGACCAGTAAGCTTCATCATGAACTGGATGAGCTGTTGTTGAAAATGGTCCCATTAGAAAAGCAGAATGAGGAGTGTGAGGCAATGCGAGCTGAACTGGAAGAAAAGAATGTAGGTATTAATTCAGAAGGCACCATGTTAATTGGACTGAGTAGTCTTTAATAATGACATTTTATTTGCCATCCTTGTTATGTTTCATATTTGCAGAACTCTCTGAAAAAGTTTCAGCAGACATCGGAGGAACTTGACAGACTGAAGGAAGAGAGCACAAAGTTACTCACTTCGTAAGACCATCGTGTTATTTTCACAAGTATATCATGCATTTTTGAATGGCTGTGTATAATTATTTTCTTTGTGATCCTCAGAAAGAAGAACCTTGAAAATCAGTTAAAAACATTTGAAGGTGAGTCCTTAAACAAGAGTCAAGTTATTGATTGTGCTGTAGCCCTGTAATCCCATTTGGAATCCCTGACATGGATTTGCATTGTAAGACCTGTACCTGTGTGGCTTCTTTATTTAAATACAGTATATGGAGGGCAGAAATTGTGCAACTGTTTTCCATCAAAATCTAAATGCCCACGATGTATCTATAGCTAACCGAGACTGAGATTTGTGGGAGAAATTAAGCACCTCAGGTTGTTTATGGCCTCTAAATTTACATTTTAAATGGCTCTGTTTGGGATAAATTATTGTTTATAAACAAAATGGCATCCTGATCAATTTAGGGGCATGCTCAAAACATTTAAGATCTTGCTGATGCTACAATGGCCTGATGTAACTTCTCTCCCTCTGTGGTTGGCCGCAATGCATTTAGACTCATTTGGTTGTCCTCAGGAATGCAGAATGCCATAAGTAGCTGCCTTGTGGTGGCTGCATTTTTTATTTTTTATTTCTTGGTTTCTGTGAATCTATTAATCTTCTTGGTGCTATCCAGTATTATCATAATTAGAATGTGATAATACCGTATATTTAATTGCAGATTGCAGCATCAAGAAAGACTGTGAAATCATACAACTAAAAAAAGAGAAGAACAAATTGGAGGAAAGTCTTCACACAACTCGGGTAATGCCATATGAATTTATTTCCGTACATTAGATTACAAGGATCAAAATGTTTCTTTTTTACATTACATATTTTCAATTGTAACAGCAGATGTCCTATGTATTTTAGCTGATGCTGTATTCTAGAGCAATTTACAAAAGCGGAGAACATTAGTGTTAGTACTAGTGTTTATGTGTTATGTGTGTTATGTGTTTCTGCAACTGACTAATTGTAAGAATAGAAAAGATATTTTGGAATCTGTCACTGCCTGACTTTCCCTAATGGTTTTACAGAAAAATCTGGAAGAACTGGAGATAAAGTGTCAGAGAGGTATGTCTATATCCATTCTTCTAAATCCGTAATGTTCCTACATATGCATGTGCCATGGTATATCTGGTCTTTCTGAGCTAAATATGCTGATCTTTATTTTATTTTGTTTGACCAGATTTAAGGAATGTTGCAACTGAAACAAACTTTCCTGAAGAGCCAAAAATTGACAAAAGTAGGTAATCTATTCTATGACATATAACATATTGTGTTGTTTTTTACATGCAGTCTAGAGAATATCCATGTGTAGAAATCTGTTCTACACATTGATAACTCTGAGATAAATAAACAAACCCTGATTTTAGTGTAGAATCTTTCATTTCCACATATGCTCCTTTGTTCTGCTGATAGAACCCACCAAATCAATCGATTAAGGCGTCTTGCTCTAAAATGACTTAATTGCAGGCCTTAAAATATAAACACGTTTTTGCTTTTAGTGGTGAATATCTGTTTATTTACTCTAAATCAGTGGTCTTCACTCCCTCCCTTGGAGAGCTGTAGATTATAAGTGTTTTTGTTACTTAGCACTTAATGAATTAAGTAGAAGATGATTACCCAGTTAACTTGCTTTAAACATACTTTTTTAGTGTATGATGAAAACACCATTCGCACCAAGAGCAAGAGTCAAAACTACTGTTCCAAACAAAAGGACTTGCATTAGTTTAGGTTTAGGTTACTTTATATTCACTTTGCATGAAACAGCTCAATGATATTAGCCTATGTCACTAAATATTTGTCCTTTATTTTGCAGCTAAAGTCAAACAGCTTTTAGAAGAACTTTGGATGTGCATAGAGCCCCCATCCTTACAAGCTACAAGCCAACTGCACTTTACTGGTAATTGAAACCATATCAGTAGAATCTGGGGAATTGTGTGTGTGTGTGTGTGTGTGTGTGTGTGTGTGTGGTTTTATATTGTTTATATGTAAAAACTTTCCAAGAAAATTCAATTATATTAAAGAACAAATTCTTAATTTTGTCTGTTGCCAAGGATAGCTTATAGTCCATTTTCCTCTGTCAGAACATATGCAGCATGTCAGAGTCCACCCTCATTCCCTATCGCTGTTATTGACTATTCCATTGTTAGGGAAACACTCGCACTAACTCATAGAAATCTATCCACAGGCATTCCTTGCGAGTCATCAGATTATTGCAATGACCACTTGAAGCCTTGCAGTGTGTTGGTGCAAGGGGCAGAAGCTACAAATACTAGAAAATCCCAGAAAAGAAACCGGGCATCAGGAGAGTTCCTGTATAGTGATACCTTCACTGAGAAAAAGACATCCCCTCGAAAGAAAATCGAGAAAAAGACACCCCCACCGAAAGGAAACCATGAGGAGGACATTGATGAGATATTAGACTGCTTCAAGCCTCTGCCTCCTCTTCTGTCTCCAGTGATCTTTACCTCACCTGAGGTAAGAAATGCATATGCAATTTCCAGCGGCTGGTTTAATAATTAAAGGTTCAAATGCATTCTGTCCAATTTTTCTTACTGCACCCAATGCTTTTCATAGGTTCAGGGCCCAGTTATGCTAGACCAGTGTTTCCCAACCTTTTTCCTTCCTGGGCTGATGTAACGTTGATGTAACGCATGGAAAGTATTAGCATGCAAATAATGCAGTGACAATATTCACATTCTGGATGCAGACAGCTTTACTAACTTGCTGCTGGAAATAATGTTAACCACTATAACCACATTCAAGATGAAGTAGCATTCAAGATGAGTTTGCCTGACGACCCACAGGTTGGGAAACGCTGTGCTAGACCCTTATCCTGCCTGTGTCCAGGGCATACTGGTCAAGGTCCTTATCCCTTATATGTCATACATGGTGAATCAAGAAGTAAAAATATCAGCACATACAATAGTTTACCTTTATATGAAGATTGAGTATCTGTGTCTTATTTGTCTTTATTAAGAGTTTGTGTTCTTCTCACTTGCAGGAAGCACTGTTTGGAGATGTGTCAGATTCCAGTGATGATGAGAAATTTGATGATGTCTGTCAGGGCATTGAATTGTCCACAATGGAGACCACTGACATGTCAATGCTGTTAGCCCCAGCTGACAATGGCGTCCTGGACTTTTCAACTCCTTGTGACACACTCGCAAAATTGTGTGAAAATTCCATGGATGAGGAAATGCATGTATCGCAATCAGAGATTCAAATCTGTGAACTAAAGAAGGAGAAGATTGAACGTGCTGATGAATCTGTAGTGTACACTTCAGATGACGCTGTGATGGATGGATTGTCAGGATCATCCTCCAAGTCTTTTGTTTTGACTGTGTCCAGCATTGTATCAACCGAGCAGTCTATCCCTGAACACACTGGCAGTGTAAGAAATAAGTGCTCAGATGCTGAAGATATGGGGGTTGAGGAAACTCCACATAAGAAAAAAGAAATGTATGCTGAAGTTAATTGTGAGAAAGCATTTCCAATATTGCAGAACAAACATACAGGCAACCACCAAGTCAGTTGTGCCACTCCGGACAGTGAATCTATTCTAGGACCACAATTATCCCCTCTTCGAGTGAACAGTGATTACTTTGGACATAGTAAAGATGTTGATGTGCATTCAGACACTCCCACATGTTTTGGTAATTTCATTCCAGGCTCTCTTTCAAATAGTTTCACTCAATCACAGGAGTGCAATGAAACTGAATATCAGAACCCCCCATGTACTTCAACTAATGATGACACCAAATCAGAGCAGAGTGTGGTAAAAACCAGATCTGAAGTAAATCCTACTGACGTCCCAGGAGAAAGCTTTTGTTTTCCTTTGGACAATAGTCAGATAAATGCGAATGTGTTGGATTTGGCAGGACAATCCCCTGGTTATTTTGCTGTACAGTCTGTGTCCTGCATTGTATCAACCGAGCAGTCTATCCCTGAACACACTGGCAGTGTAAGAAATAAGTGCTCAGATGCTGAAGATATGGGGGTTGAGGAAAATACACAAAAGGAAAAGGAATTATTTGCTGAAGTTAATTGTGAGAAAGTATTGCCAATATTGCAGAACGAACATACAGGCAACAACAAAGTCAGTGCCACTCCGGACAGTGAATCTATTCTAGGACCTCAATTATCCCCTCATCGAGTGAAAAGTGATGACTTTGCACAAGATGTTGATGTGCATTCAGTAACTAATGATGATGCCAAATCTGAACAGACTGTGTCAAAAGCCTTACCTGAAGTCAATACTTCTGATGACCCAGAAGAAAGCATTTGTTTTTCCGAGGACAATCATCGGTTTAATGCAAATTTGCTTGATTTGGCTGAAAGCACTTCTCCACACTGTCCAAATGATGGAATCGGTCGACCCAAAGACACAAGTGCTTCAGATTCAGAGATATGTACTGGACCAGAGGTCAGTTTGACTCCACCCTCTGAGCTAGTAACTACCAGTGAGCTACCAGATTCTGCAGATTGGAAAAAACCTTTGGATATTATGCAGAATGAAGCTCTCTCTGAAGTGTCGAACTATGTAATGGAAAAGGCATTTACAACAAAGGAATGTGGGAAACCAAATGAAATTGATGTGAATGCATCTAGAAAGCTAGATTTAACACACACTGATAACCCCTTGGCCAGGTTTCCATCTTCTAGTGACATAAAACCTCTCGTGGAAGCTGACTCCACTCCTGCAGAATTTCCGGCAGGTGAAGAAAACATCAAAGGAAGTAGTTCTAATGATCCTGAAAAATACAAAGAATCATCAGATGAACAGGAGAGTTTTGGACTGCAGAGGAAAGTTAAAACTATCTACCAGCGTGCTGGAAACCAAGCATCAACTGAGAGCGAAAATGATTTAATGAGGCCTGAGCAAGATTCAGTTGCAACGCATGAGGATTCTAGGAAAAATCCAGGAGCAAGCTATGAACCACAGGAAACCCCTTCTGAGATGAGTACAAAAGACTCCTCTCTGGTGGAACTTGATTTATCACCATATGGTACACAAGTAGAGGCTAATGAGAATGACATTCCAATAGAAGAAACATTTACAGGAATGCTATGTGAAAATCAAGTGTTGGATGACATTGAAGAGCCCTTAAAAAATAAAAATCAAGAACGTAAAAGCAATCTAAACCAGTCACACAAACTAATTGACCAGGGATGTAGTTTGTCTCCAAAAATCTCAGTGGTGAAAGAAAGGCAATGTTCCCTGCAGGCAGATGACCAAATTGATGAAAACACAGCAAATAAAATAACACAAGATAACACTAACAGACCAGAGGATCTGAAGAAGTATTTCCTCAGCAACAGGATGGACATTCCCACAGGTGATTCCCAGCCAGCGACTTTCAGAAATCCTGCTCTTCCCAGGCACAAAAGGCAACATTCTGATAATGGGCAGGAGAGGTGTCTGAATCTGAAAGATCATCCCAAATTGACAAATCCACCCATGTTAATTACAGCTAATAATTCCATCCCAGAAAAGTCTCCAGAATCTATAAGGAAAGTTCGCTTTGAAATGGGGCCACCTCTCCCTCCTCTTCTTAATCCCCTGACAGTTACTCCTCCAAGATTTAGGACACAGGAGTTAAAGGCTCTTCCTCGCATTGTCCATTCCAAAGAGTTGTCCATTCTTTCAAATGAAGGAACACCAATACAAGAGAATTTAATGGCACCCCTCATGTTACCACACTCAAATATGAATTCTCCATGTTTGTCCATATCATCTGCTGATGATGCAAAACGAAGACGAGTTATTTCTTCCCCACTGCAGTTCAGCACATCAACTCCGAAACATGCTGTTCCCGTTCCTGGGAGGCTTCCCCCCTCAGCATCAAATCCATCCAGCTCATCACCTGGTGCTTCTCAGGAGAACTCTGTGAGAATTCTGGACACAATGTATCCAGAACTCTCTGCCCGGGCACGGACTCTCAACATTCTGCGAGGCTCTGTTAATCTCAATAGGTGTACACCCGATACTGGGACAACGGCACCAGATTCTGTCACTCAGATATCCCGATTCAAGGCTGTCAGTTCTTCCAGGGTATTTACTAAAACGGAACAATCTAATGAAGGTGAAATTAGGTTTAAGCAGTCAACAGAAAACGTCGCATCCAAAGATGATTCATCATCTCTCGTAGGTCAATTAGGGAAAAAAACTGGAGCGAACGTGCTGTTGCCGAAAAATGCAAAAAAACGTGACTCACCAGCCCCAACTATGCCTCACGGGTCTCTTGTAATGGAGGTTAGTCCGGAGGGTTCTGTTGGGACCAGGGAAGATGGACAAGCGGGCAATGCAACTGCCACTGCACAAAATCCAATATTGGATGCATTAATCAAAATTGAAACATCTTGTTTTGATTTGTTGCCTGTAATTAAGAGTCATGTGAGCGTCAGAAGAATTTCAACAGTGCCAGTGTTGAGAGATGAAGAAAAAGAGGTCATCCATGAGTTTGCTGTGGTAAACAAGGTTGGTGATATTTGAGTTTGGTTTATATTGCAGTCTTGAATATCGGCATTGACATGGTAGTTAGTCTGTGTATATACTGTCGAACTCTATTTATTTATTCATGAATGTATTGGTTTTTATTTTGGTACATTTTCCTTTTCAGCACTTAGCAGTTGACCTGCTGTCTGCCATCCTAGTGAAGATGAAAACCGAGAAGAACAGCCTCTGTGGAATGTACATGCAGGCCCTCTGCAGGGTCTACACTGGAATCTGTCGTCAAAGAGCAGATTGGGAAAGAGCCCATCTCTTCTCTTACAGTATCTTGAAAGAAGGTGGGCTGTATTGTACCATACGTTATTGTGCAATTCAGTTATCAGTGCTTTAATGGGTGTTTTAGTGTAATTTTACAGTTTGTTAGACAGTTCTCATTTTCCTAAGGCACTGTTGTAGTGGATGGGCCGTATGTTCTGGTATTTATTTTGGCCGTCTGTAGCTGGCAGCCCTGTTGGGCTATGCATGATTGGCTGTAGTGTCACTCAGGGACGGGAGGCTTTCATTGGGCCAGGATGTCAGTGTCTCACCACTCTAGCGACCCCCTCTATTAAATCTCCTACAAGTCTGGCAGTTCAGATGGACATGAGTTGTCTGAGCAAGCCCGACTTGCAGACTGCTGCCTGAACAGAAGTGTTAGCTGATTTGAGAACACATGCTTGTCTACACTCTCCTGAATCTGTAGAGGTTAGCATTGAATTGTATGCTGATATGATATATATGATTGGGGAGAACATATACAGTGAGCACCATAGTTCATTGGACAATGACACATTTTTTGTTTTATTTTTATACTCTAGCACTTTGACTTTGACAGGATACAATTTGAAATGAGGTTGAAGTGTAGACTATCAGCTTTAATTTGAGGGTATTTTCATCCATAGTGGATGAAATGTTTGGAAATGATCTAACCTTTTGTACATAGTCCCCACATATCATTTGCATGCAGTTACTGGTTAAAGTCTGCAATGCATAGGCATCACCAGCCTCTGTGTAACTTCCCTAGTAGTGCTGTTCCAGGCCTGGACTGCAGCCAACTTCAGTTCCTGCTTGTTTCGGCTACATTTTGCCTTCTGTCTTTTCTTCAGCATGTAAAATGTATGTTCAATTGGATTCAGATCTGGTGATTGACTCTGCCAATCAGGGATTTTCCACTTCCGCCAAAAACTCCATTGCTCTAGCAGTATGTTTAATTTGCATCGACACTGCTGCCTTCCTCATGTTGTCACACCTCAACAACAATCTCGTTGCAATTGCAAAGTCTCAAATCAAGTCAAGACATCAACAGCTCTCTTCTGCATTCACTAACACACAAATGAATACATCTGCTTAACGAATCTGTTATGCCAATTCAACAAATACTTGTAGTACCTTAAAATGGGGAACCATGTACAAAAGGTGCTGTCATTTCTAAATGGTTCATCTGATATAATATCCCCTCAAATGAAAGCTGTCAGTCTGCACGTCATTGTATCCTTTCAAACTGTGTGCTAGTACAGAACAAAAATTTGCCACTGTCCAATAAATTATGGTGCTCACTGTATATTACATTACATTACATGTTATTTAGCTGACGCTTTTATCCAAAGCGACTTACAGTTGATTAGACTGAGCAGGGGACAATCCCCCCTGGAGCAAGGTGGGGTTAAGGGCCTTGCTCAAGGCTACACCGGGGATTGAAGTGAATCGGGATGCAAATCTTAAAGTGAACTTGGTGGGAAGTGGCAAGTGTTGTGTTGCAGGATATTAGAAACCATTCAGTGCATATCTCTGGGACAACTCTGTCCTTACAATATGTATTACTCCACAAATGTGTGATAGTGTACTTGTCTGTATCACTTCACCAATACATATTCCTTCCACAATCTGTTGGCATCTGAAAAGTACCATCATCACCTTTACTTTTAGAATTGCAATGAATTGTGTTGTGCAGTCATGGGTTTGATGATCATTGTTGTTAAATAAGTTTTAATAGATTGTGTGCATTCATCTCTTTCATGCAGATTTTCCAGACTCAGCAAAACTGATTCTGTTCATTGTGACAACGTGGCACAATGTCCTCTCCCAAACGGGTGTGTTATGCAGGGCCTTGCATGCCGTTTTGAAACTGAAGGCCCAGGAGGATGTGTTGCACTGTTTAACTTCCTGTCTTGACTGGGAAAAGGTATGTCTTAACTTTCACTGTAAAATTGTAAAAAAAATTGTTTGCATTTCCCCCCGCCTGTCACCCTCCCCCTACCTTTGCCTCTCCTTGTGGTCTCCTCAGATAGCAACAGGTTGAGAAGATATATATGAGTACAATATTCACAATAATAACATCTTGTATACTAATATATTGACATTTTTGTCAAATACCCAACCCCCATCAACAAGTCAAACACATTCCACTATTTCACAGGCCATTTATTATTCAAAATCAGGCTTGCTCCTTATTTATAACTTTACTGAATAATAAGAATTTTTTTTGAGAATGTATTTCAATGATCACTGATGTAAAATGGGGTCAAATGCCCTCTTGTGGAGCCAAAGGTGTTTTCACTGTCTTCCTCAGAAAGAGGAAGATCCCTTGGATGTCCCCCAAAGAAAGTACACTATTTAGATGGAGGCATCGCAAATTTGATGTAAAACATCAACCTTTTGTGGCCATAAAATCTCAAGAACAGTTTTTACCATAATGGCCTGAAACGGCCTGAAAATGCTACTGTTTCGTTATGAAGGCCAAAAAAATGCTTTGTTGTTCTATGAAAGCCTAACAAACTGTACATAGTTGGAAACGTAATGTGATTAGCTAAAATTCTTCTCAGTTGTTACTTCAATACCATGCCTCAGCTGAAATTATACTGTATGTTTTGCTGATGGATGGAGATCATGCCTTTACTGTACGACAGGATCCAGGGAGCCTATACAACGCTTAAGTAATAGCATTCGTATGTACAAGCATTTTTGTTTAAGTATGCAGCAGCGAAACGGACAACAATGATCCAGAGAAATGGACATTCTACCAAAGTTTCTTTTTTAGAAACTAGTTTCTTTTTTGCATTATTATGCATTTGGTTTTCGGGACCTTAGCTGTGAAGATGACACTGACATTTCAATATTCTATGTAGTATATGGATTTCCAAAATGCCAAGAAAGCGAGGTCCACACTTGTTTTGCTACCCACATATTTCAAAATAAGGAATTATTGTCGCTAAAGCAATGGCATCTTAAAATAGGTTATACACATAGAACCATGAGTTTTATCTCTTTCAAATGGTATATCCTGTTACCATAGTTATTGAAAATCGTGCCGTTGAAAATTTCATGAATGCAACAAAAAAAAAGTAAATACAAAAATGTACTTCACTCACCCATGATTAATTTTCGTTTTTTCCCACAAGTGTAGTGAAATTGTAGTCCTATATTTCATGGAGCATGGGAAGGGGAGAGCCAATGGTGATCTGTATATATGGTTTGGTCAAATAAAATTCCAAGAAGGCTTCTGAGATTCCAATTGAATAGGAAACGCATGCGTAGCATGAGTGACAATATACACCCAATTTCTTTACTTCAGGATGAAGTTAGTTGGCTAAAGTCCATAATCAGCCTGGCCGAACATGCTGCTTGCCCTGATCCGTGCCTTTCTAAAACATTATGCATCAAGTTTTTTGTAAACTCTATGGTTGAATAAGCTTACATTTGCTTAAATTCACTACATGACTGAGGGATACTGCAAAGAAAAAGATATTTATATTTATGAAATCATGTGAGTCACTGTTAGCGAATTGTTACTGTTGAAGCAACAGTGGTGTGAAAAAGTATTTGCCCCCTTTTCCTCTATTTTTGCAAATAGATTGAAGATTTGACACAATTATTTGCAAACAAGAGATGACCCGGATAAACAGAAAATACACTTTTTAAATGATCATTTAATTTATTGAAGGTTATGAAACACCTACAGTACTGTGCAAAAGTTAGGCAGGTGTGGAAAAAAATGCTCTAAAGTAAGAATGCTTTCAAAAATAGAAATGTTAATTGTTTATTTTTTATCAATTAACAAAATGCAAAGTGAGTAAACAGAAGAAAAGTCTAAAGCAAATCAATATTTGGTGTGACCAACCTTTGCCTTCAAACCAGCATCATTTCTTCTAGGTACACTTGCACAAAGTCAGGGATTTTGTAGACATATAGTCAGGTGTGTGTAATTGGTTACAATTATACCAAACAGGAGCTAGTGATCATCAATTTAATATGTAGGTTGAAACACAGTCATTAACTGAAACAGAAACAGCTGTATAGGAGGCTTAAAACTGGGTGAGGACAGTCAAACTCTGCTTCCAAGGTGAGGTTGCTGAACACAGTTTAATGTCAGAAGCCATACACCATGGCAAGACTGAGCACAGCAACAAGACACAAGGTAGTTATACTGCATCAGCAAGGTCTCTCCCAGGCAGAAATTTCAAGGCAGACGGGTTTCCGGATGTGCTGTCCAAGCTCTGTTGAAGAAGCACAAAGAAACGGGCAACAATGAGGACGGTAGACGCAGTGGTCGGCCAAGGAAACTTAGTGCAGCAGAGGAAAGACACATGCTTACTTCCCTTCGAAATTAGAAGATGTCCAGCAGTGCCATCAGCTCAGAATTGGCAGAAACCAGTGGGATCCAGGTACACCCATCTACTGTGGAGAAGTCTGGTCAGAAGTGGTCTTCATGGAAGAATTGTGGCAAAAAAGCCATACCTCTGACGTGGAAACAAGGCCAATGGACTCAACTATGCACGAAAACACAGGAACTGGGGTGCAGAAAAATGGCAGCAGGTTCTCTGGACTGATTTCAAATATTTGGCTGTAGCAGAAGGCAGTTTGTTCGCCGAAGGGCTGGACAGTGGTACAAGAATGAGTGTCTGAAGGCAACAGTGAAGCATGGTGGAGGCTGAAGGCAACAGTGAAGCATGGTGGAGGTTCCTTGCAAGTTTGGGGCTGCATTTCTGCAAATGGAGTTGGGGATTTGGTCAGAATTAATGGTCTCCTCAATGCTGAGAAGTACAGGCCGATACTTATCCATCATGCAATACCATACAACGACCCCAAACATACAGCCAATGTCATTAAGAACTATCTTCAGTGTAAAGAAGAACAAGGAGTCCTGGAATTGATGGTATGGCCCCTACAGAACCCTGATCTCAACGTCATCGAGTCTGTTTGAGATTACATGATGAGACCGAAGCATTTGAGGCTGCCTAAATCCACAGAAGAACTGTGGCTAGTTCTCCTAGATGTTTGGTACAACCTACCTGACAAGTCAAAAACTGTGTGCAAGTACCTAGAAGAATTGATGCTGTTTTGAAGGCAAAGGGTGGTCACACCAAATATTGATTTAGATTTTTCTTCTGTTCATTCAGTTCTTCTGTTCATGCATTTTGTTTAATTGATAAAAATAAACTTTCTATTTCTATTTTTGAAAGCATTCTTAATTTACAGCATTTTTTCACACCTGCCTAAACGTTTTGCACAGTACTGTATATCACCCATGTGAAAAAGTAATTGCCCCCCTAAACTTAATAACTGGTCATGCCACCTTTAGCAGCAACAACTGCAACCAAACAATTCTGATAATAATAACACTGAATCGTGACTCACACTTGAATACAACCATTTCTGTCATAGAAACCTCCATGTGACAGTGGGACGATAATAAAAAGCACATTGATGGCGATGAGAATGGGAGTGAATATGAAATTCCTGAAGCATGATCGGCATGGTGATGATCTGAATCATGCTGCATGGACATACATATACACACTGGACCTCCTTTGTACCCAGCAGCAATGGAAGTGGACTCATGACAACATAATATGGTGAGTACAACATTTGCATGGTTCCTCATCATGCATTTGCATGTACATTATGGGTGTGAACGGTTAAAAGTTTAAACGGTTAACCGAAACCGAGTTTAAACGGTTTACAAAAAACGGTTAACCAAAACGTTTTACAAAAAATAGCTATCCAATCATTTTTTATGAAGCTGAAATGTTAGCTAATTTTTAAATAAATGTGCGTTCACCACCAGGGGTATTATTGCTGTTTACATTCTAAACTAGCAATCAACAAGCTACAGTAGTTTCTAGCAAGCAATCTTCGGCCATTTCAGATGGTGTAAAATGCAAACACTGCATTGGATGCTACAGTATTATAGTTATCAGATAATTTCTGTGTGTTTTAAATCTGTAGCTGTTGGTTCAGTTATTGTTTATTGTTGTTGTTTCTTAAGGTTCGCTGAGGATCCGTGTTTATTTGTTGACACGCAAACTACCGGCAACCTGAATGTAGCTTTTCACTATGCCATATCTACATAAAAATAAACAAAGCAAAGCATAATTTGACAAATGTTGCACGCAATATCACTAGGTAGCCAAGTTTAGTCACATAAAGGCTATAATTGTGCGTAAGTACTGTTCATAATTTTATTAAATCCAACAGTGTTCCAACATTTGAGTCTACTTCATAGTGCAATCACTATCCAACGTTTTTTTAAGTGTGGTGTTCCATCTAATGTTGGCCAGGGCTTTGTGCTATGGAACCATTAAGATGGCCCAAAATAAAGTTTGAAAATGCAATTAAATTTGTCAGTACTTACATTTTCTTTCTTTTTTTAAAGATACGGCCCCTAGCTGTCAAACAGGATCGGTTACACAGTTAAACGTTTAAAAAATGGGATGGTAAACGTTTACAGAACTTATGAGTTCTCACATCCCTAATGTACATTTGTTTAATGTGTCCTTGAGTGTGATGTTAATGGAATGTGATGTCTCTATTTTCTCCACAGTAAAGAACTGTGGCCCATAATGAACAGTTGGGTGACACAGCCAAGAGATCGTCAGACACCCATTAGAGACATTTCGGTTGCAACGACTCTGAGATTAATTGGTAAGCCCACAGCAATTTTTTTAACCAGTACAAGTGATATTTAAATGGATATAAACACTGAAATAAATCAGTGCTGAACTATCAGGTGGGTCATTCTTTGATTTGTGTTGCAAACTATGTCTGAGAAATTTCACATTACATAAAAAATGAAAAACATACTTACTGTCAGAATATTGATGAATTTGTTTTTATCAACCCCTTTCAATAGTACAATGGGTAAGATTTTTGTGTTAAAACATTGTTACAAGTCCATTGAAAATCCCTTCCTATCGTTGAAAAAGGCTCACTGACATGTTGACTCATTCTCTGCCTCTGTTTATTGTCCTTAAATTCTGGTTTCAAAATATATAGTTGCTGTACAATAATTCAAGCTCATTGGTTGAAAATTGGTTCAAAGTTCCACAGCCAATGGCATGGGGGTTTATTCAGATTGTTCGTGTGTAGCTGCCCAAATTGCACTCCAGACAAGCTATCACTGAAACTATATACTATAGCTTATTATCCGGGCGAAGACTAAATATCGAGTTATAAAACAATACCAATTCACTATCGGTAGCAACAAGTAAATTAGTTAGCTCAACAAATGTACAAATATCCACCTGAGGCAATACAAACTGCAAGCGTTGCGAGCATAATTGCACAAGCCTCAGGTGGACATTTGTAAATTCGGCAAGCTAACTAGTAGCTAGCTCATCAGTGGAGGCTCCTCCATAGAGGTGGAGGAGGCCTGGCCTCCCCAATAATTTGAGAGAAGAGAGAGATTTAAAAAAAACAATAAATATATTTATTTTATTTATTTATTTTAACAAAAAACATATTTTTTATTTTTTATATTCATATTATTTTAGTTTTGTTCATAAATCTAAATTTTCCCATGGCTAAAACCCAATATTGCAATTGTAAAGCAACAGGCCAGATTTCCCTATCAGTTTGTATTAAGGGAGGCCAGGCCTCCCCTAGGAAATTAGCTTTTCATAGAAGTCAATGTAATGCATTTTTTTTCATGCCAATATGTGATTGGCCAGATCACTGAAAATGGGTGGGCAACGGAGGCCTGGCCTCACCATGCATTGTGTCCAGGGCTGAAAGATTGACATTTTGTTCGTCCAATCACATGCTACTGGTTCATTTGGAATCAACTATCCTTTCCTTTCCTATTCAACACAGAAGCCATTTTGAGAATTCGCTAGTCACTTCAGTCAAACAAACACTCGCCATAGTGGCTACGAGTGTCCTATCAACTTGTGCTTTTCAGGAAATTTAGAGAACACCCCTGGCTATCATATAGCTCATTTGGCCAAACACTTTTGCTTAAAACTACCTCGGAAGTCGGCGAGATTCTGGCGCAATTTGAGATCTTGGGCTGGAGATATGCAGATTCCAGATACTAGGGAGTGAGAATGACATTCAATAGGTCATGTTAGACACCATTTGGGATTTATTGAACAGTTTTATTTTTAATGTAGTCCATTTCGTTTTATTACAAGTCAATTTAATAATCTTCCATATCAAATTACTGAATTGTTGCTCTGTGAGGAAATTCACTCTAAATACGAATAGAGTGCTGCCCTCTAGTGGATAACGTTAACGTTAGATAAAGCCAACTGGAACCATATTTTTACATATTTTATAAATAGCAATTTATTCAATATAAATATATTGAATAAAACTACATATGATAAAGAAAGTGTTATCTTATCTTTTTTATATGCTAAATTTGATTAAATTGGTGATTACATGTTGAAGCTGTAGAAGAATGAAAAATGTAAGCTAAACAAAATTGTTTTTAACTACATAATTAAAATTCCTGCCTTTTACACATGTTCACTTGGCATTTATATTACATCCAAATGTCATTTCTCAGCTTAATTATCAGGCAGGCTCATAGACTTACAGCAATGTCATTTCTTCAGGAAGGCACAAGGCTAAGCTCTGCACAATGAATTTCATCAGCCAGAACTTTCTGACTGTAGCTTACACTCCAAATAGTATGCCTTTGGCCAGCACAAAGACAGATAAGAGAACAGGGAACATTCCATCGCGAGTGAAGTGAGCAAGCGGAAAAAAATGGCCTCCTCAATTCTGGAAGTCACCAGCCTCCACTGATATATATATATATATATATATATATATATATATATATATTAGTAGAACTTTTGTGTCACCACATCATGAAAAACAGTGTGTCCAAACATGATGAGAATTTAACCACATAAGCTTACATTTTAGAGGACTATTTTGTGGTCAAAATAAAAGAAAAACGAATATTGTTTACTGATTATCTCGATTCGTTTGAAAAAATATAAAATAGAATGATATTTTATTACTAATTGTCCAAATATTTGATGTCTGCGGTTACCCAACAGATAATATCTCTTTAAAAATAAGCAGGAAGAACTTCTAAACTACTTCCTGTCGGAAGTGATTGTACAAAGAAGTGCTAATTCTGAAGTGCTAAGTTTGATCTAGCAGGCACTCTCTCATACCTTTTGTTAAATTTAACAAAAACCTTTGTCTATGGTGCTACTAGTTTATAACATCGAGTATAGCTTTTGGATGTAAAATAATAATGCATGGGGGATATTTTATGTTTCAACATGTCTTCTTGCTAGTTAGCTAAAATGGCTGCATGTTTGCTTTGAAGAAATGATCATATTTTTGTGCAGTTGTCTTCGGTGCTACTGTCTTTGGTGTTACCGCCCTACACGGTAACACCACAGAACTCTGTGGTGTTACTTGTCATACCACTTCACAATAGAGATTGTAAGTGTTTATACAGCATACAAGTATAAATTGCACTTCATTACATTACATTACATTACATTATTGGCATTTGGCAGACGCTCTTATCCAGAGCGACATACAGTTGATTAGACTAAGCAGGAGACAACCCCCCATGGAGCAATGCAGGGTTAATTGCCTTGCTCAAGGGCCCAACGGCTGTGCGGATCTTATTGCGGCTACAATGGGAATCGAACCTCTGGCCTTGATTTTTTGGTTAGAATTGTCAGTGCTTTTTAAGGATTTTCTTGACGGGCCTATATGTCTGCATCATCGAACAGTATTTTCTCAAACCTACATCTGTTGAACTGCAAAATTCCATTTTATTTTTCAGGGCGACTTGGGCAGCTGGGTATTAAGGAGAAGTCTTTCGCTTCTGTGAAAAATGTTGCTCAAGTCATCAACACGTTTGTGAGACACGGAAAAGGAGAAGGTATTTTTTTCTATTTTATCTGTTTTATTGTTTGAAATGCTAAAAACATTCAGTCAGAAATAGTATAGTATAGTAGGAAAAATTTAAAAATAAGATAAATAGCAACAGCTAAATGTAATACCGAAGCCATTGAAGAGCTCAGCTGGCAGACTGCATGCGTCTCAGAAGACAAGCATGCTAGTGTTCATCCTTCTAAACTGAGGGTATTTAAGCAGTGTGTATGCTGTTACTCTGTAATTGAAATTTAGGCAGAATGTATGCTATTACTCTTTACAGTTTGTCCAACCTTTTTAAGCTATTGAGCTGATCATTTATCATTAGGAGCTTAGTATCTTCTGAATGCACACTGGACTGTATAATAACCGTTAATTGTAAGGGGTATGGAATTGATTTGATAAGCAAGTAATTACACTGGAGCATCTGATGCTGCTTTAGTTTCTGGGCTCTTGAACATTGTGGTACAGGATTTTTCAGGTAAAGAGCTATTAAACCATTTTGCTTTGCACGGGACAATACTGTGAACTATTTGTACATGCAAACATGTGTAGGTGTCCCCTGGCCAGTTCAGTTGGCAGCAGTCTACACGATATACGACCTGTCGCCCAGCAACCCAAAGGAGGCCCTGGATGCCCTGGCAGCATGGCGAGGAGAAACCCTGGAGGCAGTGCCCCCTGCTGTCACCAGCTGCATCACGCAGATTGGCTCTGTGTGCCGCTACATCTAATCATGAAGCCGACCGGAGGAACTCATCTTTTAGACATCAGTAACGCTTTCAGTCCCAAACCCAATGTGAAGTAGCTCCACCCAAACCCCAAGGGGTTTTGGCTTTGGTTGAGAAATTTAAGAAAATTTAGTTGGGCTTTAATAGGGGCTCAAAACAATAGTTTAGCTGTCATTTTGTTTGGTTGAAAAGCTATGAGGTCTTTGGTATTTTATGGTAGTTACACAAATGCCATATGAAACTCTTCGGACTGAAACCATTAATGCGAACATCCTCTTGTCTGTTGCCATGTTATTTTCTGAAAGCTGCTGTCTCCCACCCTCTCTTATTCATAATTACCTTTTTTTATATTGACCACAGGCTATATTTATAGATTTTGCCTTTAAAAAATAAAATGTGAAAGTTTTTTGGTTTGTTTAGTGTACATATTTGTAATTCATTTTACATATTTAAATTACCTTTGTTTTTGATGTTCAGTGTAAATGTATTTCTGCATATATTTTTGTTAATAAATAAGTAAAACCATTTACATGGTATCTTCTACGTTTTAATACCATTCCTATGTTTACCGTAAGCCAGGTGATGAGCAGTGCCTAGTGTTCGCCGGAGGTTCTGCCAAAAGAGTTCAATTTGTCTCATCAGACCAGAAAAATCTATTTTCCTCATGCTCTCAAAGTCCTTTAAATGCCATTTGGGGAAACACCAAGCAGGCTGTCATATGCCACTCTACCATAAAGGCCTGATTCATAGTCCTATACATAATTATTAATATTTGTCCAAAAGTAATTGACCAATTAAACAAAATCATAACTGACTTCTGTGCGTTCAGTCAATCAAAGATAGTGTCTCCCACAAATTCTCACTGGGAATAAATGTTATATTGTATGTAATATAAACATTTTTGTATCTGTTGAATTTATCAAAATAATAATATGCTGCCATGTTAATGCTATGCAAACAATTGGGTATCAATGAGTCTTCAGCACAAACCAAATATACACTCAGTGAGCACTTTATTGGTATTTATTAGACTTCTACTGCTGTAGCCTATCCACTTAGAGTTATGATACGTTGTGTGTTCAGAGATGCTCTTCTGCATACCACTGTTATGTGTGCTTATTTGCGTTACTGTGACCTTCCTCTCCTCTGACGTCTCATTAACAAGGTGTTTCTGGCTGCAGAGCTGCTGCTCACTGGATTTTGATGTTTTTAGTTTTTTGCACCATTCTTTGCCAGGCGGTTACCAGGCGGTTCAATTAATAGTTGATAGGTCATTATACATATGTATTAAAAATAAAACCCTTGGCTGAGAATGTTGCTTACATTGAAGAATCTATTTGGCCCTCTAGCTAACTGGTAACTCACCATTTCTTCTATGTCATCTACAGGCAAAAAGTTGTTCATTGATGATAAATTCTTGGTTGAATTGAGTTCCCAACCAAAGGTTTGGTTTTTATAGCTAGCATGCATAACAATGCATGATTTAAAAGTATAGTTGGCGTCATTCTTTTCCATTTCAATGATGTCTGAAACGCATTTCTTCAGTCAAATCCTAAGGAGACGCCCATTGTCTGCCATCAACATTGCATTTGCATATTAAGTTGCATATGATCACAAACTACTTTTAAAAGATTAAACACTCAGTGGCATTTTTCTGTGTCGCTAAAGCTAGCTGCCTAGCCTAGTGAACTCACTTTGTTAGTTTATTACACTTCATATACACAAACATAGCAGTTGATTTAGCTGTACGTTTTCTGTTTATATATGCCGACCTAGCTGGTCTCTTTTTAGGTGCCCTTGCTTTACTGTACAGTTTCAGAAATTTGAATGCTTGCCACTTTAGACATTACATTAAATTACATTAATGGCATTTGGCAGACGCTCTTATCCAGAGCGACGTACAACAAAGTGCATACCCATAAACAGGGATAAGTGCGCTGAAAGACCCTAGAGGGAAGTACAACAAACCGCAACATGCAAATGTATGAACATACCCCTTAACTAGCCAAACACTGCTTACCTAGCCAAACTAAAACATCCTGATACACAGAAAGTAAATCACAGAAAGACAAGGAGGTAGGGAGGGACAGGGAGAGGTGCTGCTTGAAGAGGTGCGTCTTCAGTTTGCGCTTGAAGATGGGAAGAGATTCTACAGTTCTGACCTCAACGGGGAGTTTGTTCCACCACCGTGGAGCCAGAACAGACAGTAGTCGTGAGCGTGAGGTGGAAATTCGGAGAGGGAGGTGCCAAGCGGCCTGTGGAGGTTGAACGAAGAGGTCTGGCAGGGGTGTAGGGTCTGCTGATTTTTTGGAGGTAAGCTGGGGAAGACCCCTTAACTGCTTGGAAGGCTAGCACCAATGTTTTGAATTTGATGTGAGCCATGACAGGCAGCCAGTGGAGGGAAGTAAGCAGGGGGGTGACGTGAGTATCTGGGAAGGTTGAAGACCAGACGAGCTGCTGCATTCTGGATAAGTTGGAGGGGTCTGATGGCGGACGCTGGGAGGCCAGCCAAGAGGGAATTGCAGTAGTTCAGGCGGGACAAAACCATCGCTTGGACCAGGAGCTGGGTCGAGTAGGGGGTGAGAAAGGGCGGATTCTCTGTATGTTGTATAGGAAGAACCTGCATGACCGGGTCACCGTCGCAATGTTCACGGAGAGGGACAGTCTGCTGTCCATCACCACACCGAGGTTCCTTGCCCAGGGTGATGGCGTAAGTGTGGTATCCCCGAGGGAAATGGAGAGATCCAGATGGGGAGAGGTACTAGCAGGGATGAATATCATTTCAGTCTTACCTGGGTTGAGCTTTAGATGGTGGTTGTCTATCCAGCTCTGGATGTCACTTTACGAGTGTAAAGCGAAAAAAGAAGCGGGCCTCGGACTGGGGAACTCCTGTGGCAAGGGGCCGTACAGCCCAGGCAACCTGGAAGGAGCGACCAAAGAGGTAGGACTCAATCCAGTCTAGGGCTGTGCCACAGATCCCCGTTGCTGACAGGGAGGACAGGAGGATGGAGTGATCCACAGTGTCGAAGGCAGCAAAGAGATCTAGAAGAATGAGGACAGAGGAGAGCGGCATGGAGTGATTCACTGACGGAGAGGAGCGCGGTCTCCGTCGAGTGACCAGATCTGAAGCCAGAGTGATGGGGGTCTAGCAGGTTGTTGTTAGAAAAGAAAGGAAAGGTGACTAGAAGCGGCTCGTTCTATGGTTTTAGATAGAAAAGGAAGAAGAGATACCAGGCGGTAGTTCTGGATGATGGAGGGATCCAGAGTAGGCTTTTTTAGCAGCGGGGTGATTTGGGCCCTCTTGGAGGATGATGGAAAACAGCCAGAAGACAGGGAGGAGTTGACAAGGGAGGTGACACATGGGAGAATGTCAGGTGTGATAGTCTGGAGAAGAGAAGAGGGGATAGGGTCAAGGGCACAGGTTGTAGGGCGGTGGGAGAGCAGGAGTTGAGAAACATCAGAGTCTGTAAGGGTAGAGAAAGTGGAAAAGGAAGGGATGGGCCAAGAGGGGGGGGGAAGGGCACAGAGAGGGGGGCGGTGGTTGTAAAGGATCTGCGGATGTCTGTGACCTTCTCATCAAAAAAATCAGCAAAGTCTTCAGCAGCGAAGGAGGACTGAGGTGGAGGAGGCAGTGTGCTGAGGAGAGAGGAGAAAATAGAGAATAGTTTCCGGGGGTTAGAAGTGGAGTTCTGAAAACGGACAGTCAGTGTCAGTGAGACTTAGACTGGCTGCTTGCTGCTAGATCGTTTTATGCCTGATTTATGTAAGAATTGTGTCTCCCCATGATAAGTCTATGGACAATTCATTCTGGAAATGTAGATTTTTAATAAATAAATTTAATTTTATAAACTATATGGTCATGGCATAGTGGTCTTGTGCAGGAATCCATTGGATTAAAATTTTTGCAGAAGAAAAAGTCAATTTTGTATTCTAAATTTTTAGGGAGTAGCCATAACACAGAAATGGTGCACCATAGCTATGTATGCCCAAATAAGTAGTTGGCGAGCCCATTACATTGTAATGGACATGCAAAATGGCAATGAGATATTGAGGTTCAAATTTTGCTATTTTCAATGGAAGCTAATGCAAACATATAGTGACCTATAATGTTTGAAATGTTGTCTTTAAAATGACCTAGTTGAAAAGACCCAGGAAACATCAACCACCATATTTCAGAAGCAAGAGCGTACTGGTGAGCTCAGCAATGGCAAATGATCTGGTAGACCATGGAGGACCAGAATATTCTTTTGAAAAAAAATTCCTTTGTAACTGTTCAACAGATCAAGAATACTCCAGGGTGTAGACGTAGATGTCTCAAAGAACTATCAAGAGAAGACTACGTAAGCATAACCTCAGAAGTGTTACACACTAATGAGATGAAAAACAACATGTACCAGTGATGGAAAGAGGAAAGTGTGGAGAAAACAGGAACTGGCTCGCTTGGATCACATGGTTAGCTAGGCATGTATCAATTAATAGAAATGTACTGTATATCCCTTATCATGATTTGCTAACCCAATAAAGAAGCATATGAATGCTGCTTGGGAAAACATTACAATTAGCCACTTGTGCATTCTTGTAAAGGACAAGGTTGAGAGACAGCTCAATTTAGCCTGCCGTGCAGATTACAAATCCTGGGGGGTATATAGTAATCCTCCTTCATGATATATACCCCCCAGGAATTGTAATCTGCAAAGCAGGCTATGTTGTGCTTTCCCTCAACCTTACCCTATACAAAAATAAAAAGCATGTTCGCAGTGTGAAAGAAGAAATCACATTTTTCAGCACACACCTGTTATCATAAGAAATGCAGTAGTTTTAATCATGGAACAAGAAACAACACACAGTTTATGTTAACAAAAACAGAATTTGAATGGTCAGTTTACCATGTGATATCGATATCATTGGTTTTATAGTAGACACAAATATGAAGCCAAGCTGACTAAACTTCCATATCTGGCCCCAAAAAAGATTAGACATCTAAGAAAACATTAAAATAAAGAATGGACAAATTAACCAAAATTCACCAAAAAAGGAGGATTTGTTGGCTGTGCTAAAAGACAACATTGGCTTTTGCTATCAATGGTATTTCCCAACACCAAACACCATTTTTTCTTTCCAAGGAAGCTACGGCGAGAACATACAAAAGTTGTTTTTAACAGGATTAGAAACCGAAAACAAAGTAATGGGGAAAGATCATGCTTATGTTAGAAGGTCAGTGAGGTTTTAGCTTAAGTAGGCCTATGGCCCTGAGGAGCTTCCCCTAGGGGTAGTTGGGTTGATTTTGTGGCTGAGGTGGAGAGGCTGCAGGATAGCCAACTTGTCCTTGGCTCTGATAGGGGAGATAGGGCATGTTGTACTGACCATAGGGAAAGGGGCTCCAACCCATGGGCATCGGGAAGAACCTGCATGAATGAGAACAATCATTATCAAAGTGGTCCGAAGTGGTCTGCGAACTGCCTATCTGCCAATAATGAATTTTGTCAGAGCTAATACAAAATCTTGAAGGGGAATTTTAGTCTGAGAAGGGTCTTCACTGTTGTAAAGTGTGTAAGGGTACTTACCCAGGGTATCCCTGATAGGTTTGATATGGAGGCCCTTGTGCTTGCGATGTCAACCCAGGCGTTCCCACAGATGTGGTGGAACTGGTTTGGTCTGTGCCAGGGCTGGCGGCAGGGGTAGAGCTAGCTTGGGGTTGGGAAGTGCTGGAGGGTGGGGCAGATTTGGCTGCTAGTGGGATGGATGGTGGTGGAGGCCTGGGTGGTGGGGTGGGCTTGTTCTGTGACTGCAGGACAGAAAATGAGCTCCAGATGAAAGAATAATACACACTACAGAACACACAGTAAGTACAGGGTGAGCTTGAAACTGGGGCTGTGCTCCAATACTTCATTTGAAAACTTCATTCAGGAAGAACACACCGAACTACACTACATATATACACTACAACGACTAGGGTTGGTGCATTTTCTATTGTACATGGAAAAATAGTGCCCAGATGATTTGCGTCAGTAAAACAGAATTTGTTGTTTTGCAATTCAGAAAATATGCAAATAATTTGCAAAACACACTTGGATTGGGTTTTTGCAAGTCACATATGCTTACAATGCACTTGTAAATAATATTGGCACTAAATCCTCTCCAGAGTACAGAATTATTGGCACCCTTGATAAACATGCGCAAAAAGTGCTTGTAAGCTGAGAAATATTGACATAAAGTAGTGGACTTTATTAATAATTCAATGGAATTCACCAAAGTCTAACATTTTTTTTTAAATAAAAAATGTGCTTCCCCCAAAAAACTGGTTCCACGGTTATTGACACCCCTGGTTTAATACTTTGTGCAAACACCCCTGGCCAAGATGACATTTTCCTATAATTTCCTATAAGTATAGAGATTTTTGACCAGTTTTCATGCAGAACTTTTCAGAATCATTTATATCCTTGGTATACCCCCCTCTTCAGTTCAAATCACAGATTTTCCATGGGATTTAAATCTGGAGATGGAGATGGCCATTGCAGAACATGGTATTTAACCATTTCTGTGTGGATTTTTATAAATGCTTGGAGTCATTGTGCCATTGATCTTAAATAGTGCCCCTGGACCACTGGCAGCAAAACATCTCCAAAACATCAGTGACCCACCACCGGATTTGACAGTTGGTAAGAGGTGCTTCAGCTTGTATGCATTCAATTTTGCCGCCAAACATGTCGATGGTGTTTATGGCCAAAACGTTAAATTTTGGTCCCATCTGACCACAGCATTAATTTCCAATCATAATTGCAATGAGGTTTAGCAAACTGAAGATGCTTGTTTTTGTTTATTGTGATCTCCATCTTTCCTAATGGCCTTATTCACAACTTTCTGTGGTGTCCGCTAGGAACAAATAAAAGGAAAAATCAGGTTGTTTCCTCTTGGAGATGGAGCAGCGTGAACACTGCAAGTTTATTTGCTTCTGAACCAAAGTTCTGTAATAATAATTATTTGTTATTTAGTTGACACTTTTATCCAAAGGGATTTACAGTTGATTAGACTAAGCAGGGGTCAATCCTCACTGGAGCAATGTGGGGCTAATGACTCAAGGCTGTGCACATCTTATTGAGGCTACGCCGGGGCTTGAACGACCAACCTTCCAGGTCCCAGTCATGTACCGTAGCCACTAGGCTACTGGCTGCCCCATGCTGTTTGCTGAACTCAGCCATTTTCTGTGAAGAAGTGCACAGAACAAAGCTACTGGAAGAAAGTAAACACTCCTTCCGGTTTGCCTACCCAGAAATGTGAGATAAGCCCATTAAATTACTGATTTACATTACATTATTGGCATTTTGGCAGACGTTCTTATCCAGAGCGACATACAGTTGATTAGACTAAGCAGGAGACAATCCTCCCCTGGAGCAATGCAGGGTTAAGGGCCTTGCTCAAGGGCCCAACGGTTGTGCGGATCTTATTGTGGCTGCACCGGGATTAGATTTGAGGAAGTCACAGGCAGGGCAGTAAGAGTGGTCCTTACATAGACAGTTCTGGGTGCAGGAGTAGGTCTGCTCGGGGTGCTGGCGCTGGCCTGGTTCGTTGTGGCTGGGGGGATGGAAGGTGCACTAGGCTCCTGTGCAAGTGTTAGCTGGATCTCCCTGTGGAAGGCACACAAGATGGATCACTCATCCATTCAAACTACATGACAGCTTGAAAATGTAACTGGTCAAGCTGGTTATGAAGCTGGTCAGGCTGCATATGAGCTGGTCAACCAGTTAGTGCAAGGCAGCTTGTCAGAGCTGGTAGCCGGTCAACCAGCTAAGCCATGTCGAGCTGGGAGCTGGTCTGAACTGATCAACCAGCTACCAGCTGTTTCAAAGCCTAGATTGAGCTGTTTTTTTCAGCAAGGCACAGACAGATGCACAGCAATCAACCCCCCTACATGACAACTCATCCAGATCCACCCACCATCTTCACACATACAACCAGACCCAGACACCAGACTCAAATACGTAATTGTTTTTAAAAACTTCTGTGTTCGATTCAGCTTGCCTGGTGCAATCAAGCCAACCAAGGCCAACCACCATGAGATGGGATTTGCACTTTTTGAGAGTATTTCATACACCAGACATAGTATCAATAAAGCATAGCAAAGTATTTGAATCCAAAACAATTACGTATTTCAACTGTTTTTTTCAGCAGGGCACAGACAGATGCACAACCATCACCCTAGCATGACAACTCATCCAGATCCACCCACCATCTTCACACATACACCTTCAGATAAGGGCATGGAAAAAATCACATAAGGACCTTAGTCAGAATGATGTATCGGTAGGAAATTACACACAAAGCCAAAGAGTGCTGATGAGTAAACTGGGATTAACATTGCAATTGGTTGAAGATGCTGTAATGCTGTTTGACAAACAGTAAAAATGGGAGGATTACCAGGTTCCAAAGGTTGTAAATGCATCACCAGGACAGTGACACAGGACAGAGTCACGTTTCATGCACTGCAATTCATCTCACCAAGGAGTAGCACTCACTTCATCAAATCATCCTGCTCTGTTTTTCGTGCAAAAACTATATCGCTGCAGTTGTTCTGGAATTTCAGTAGGACTACTGTGAGGTCAGCGTAGAACTGAGGGGGAGAGCAGAATCTTAAGTTAGATAAAAAACAGAACATACAGCTGATTCTGACTGTGTTCATTCCTCAACTGTGTTCTCCGTGTTCACTCCTCAGTGTGTTCACTCCTCACTGTATTCACTCCTCACTGTTTACTGTGTTCACTCCTCACGGTTTCCTGTATTCACTTCTCACTCTGTTTACTGTGTTTACTCCTCACTGTGTTCTCCGTGTTAACTCCTCAGTGTGTTCACTCCTCACTCTGTTTACTGTGTTTACTCCTCACTGTGTTCTCTGTGTTCACTCCTCAGTGTGTTCACTCCTCACTGTTTACTGTGTTCACTCCTCACTCTGTTTACTGTGCTTACTCCTCACTGTGTTATCCGTGTTCACTCCTCAGTGTGTTCACTACTCACTGTTTACTGTGTTCACTCCTCATTGTGTTCATGGTGTTCACTCCTCACAGTATTTACTCCTCACTGTGTTCTCTGTGTTTACTTTTCACTGTGATCACTCCTCACTCTGATCACTGTTTACTCTTCACTGTGTTCACTCCACACTGTGTTTATTGTGTTCATTCCTCACTGTGCTCACTGTGTTTACTTCTCACTGTGTAAACAGATCACCAGGCATAGTGGCACACTGGACATGACACTCAACCATACTTAAACCAGGGGATTCAGCAGTTCCAAACGAACTCAAGATTCACTATTGTGCACAGATTCATCACAGATGGAAAGCTAGGTCTAATTTGATGACCTTTCTCAAAAGAATGTTTGCAATGGTTCTGAATGGCCCAATTCATAAAGGTGCCTGCCCACCATGAACACAGGCCTGGTATTCAGTGCACCAGATAAGAGGCAGCTTGTTGTATTTCTCTGTATATAGGCTATTTGCTAGCTAGCTACATTAACAAGCTTGCTAGCAAACCTGAACGGAACAGCTTTTGTGAAAGTTGCAAACACAGAACATAGGAAGGCCTGGCAACATGCACTGCCCAGTAACAGTTATTGTTGAGCATTCATTCACAAGAATGCTGATGACTTAAACCCATCATACTTGAAGTTGCAACCAGTGTTAATTTTGATTTCAAAGTCAGCCATTGAGTTACTGCTGCTTAGGCACCTCCTAGAGGCCCCAAAATGTCTATGGACTAGGCAACCCATGCCCACCTTGGTGCCCTCCCGTAGGCTGGTGGAGATCTCCATGTAACTGTCATAAGCCGATGCCAATTTCATCATCACTTCCTCCCTCTGCATGGACTCTGTGCTTGTCTGCTTCATACCGGAGAACTTCTGATGCAACGTCTGTCAGACAGAACCGCACTGCATTACGTTGTTGCCAAACACCTTTTCATTATGAATAATGTCATTCAGTAAACTTCCACTCAAACCAAGCATATTTCATAATTCATATAATCTTAATTTTCATACTGTGGAGGAAAATGCCCAAACTTTGCTACCAAGCAGCATAATATTAATCTGGTGTCTTGACAATTTCACTTGTTTTTCCACAATTTTCACATATTCTGTGACTAAATTATATTTATATTTATGACAATGTGCCTCACTAGGGCATAAATTCATAACTTTTTAGAGTATAGTAATGCAGCCATGTGGTGTCACTGCATTACCCACCTGAACAGTCATGTGGTGTCATGGTAGACCCCACCAGCACAGCCATGTGGTCTCACTGTGGACCCCGCCTGCACAGCCATGTGGTCTCACTGTGGTACCCACCTGTACATGCATTTCCCCTGGTGTAGAATCCAGCTATGACCAGCTTGAAATGATCAGCTACCAGCTGTTTCAATACATAGCTTGAGTGGGTAAAACCATGTTGAGTATGGAGCTGGTCTGAACTGGTCAACCAGCTACCAGGTGTTTCAAAGCCGAGCTCAAGCTGTTTTTTTCAGCAGGGTCTCACTGCGGTACCCACCTGCACATTGGTTAGAAGCTCCTGCTGGGTCTGGAGGCTCTTCTGCACCTCCTGTGAGTATCCCCCATAGGTGCTCTCCAGCTGACGGGTAGACAGGGCCTCCTCACTGATGGTGCCATCCTGTGCCAGGGCACTCAGGAAGGTCGCAGTCATATCGAACTGCGCCGACCTGATGCCACTCTCGATTCGCTCTCGCTCTTTTTTCATCTCGTCCAGATGGTCCAGCTGTGTCCGCAGGTCGCTCACCACCTGGGGAGCACACAGCCAATGGCATCAGAGAAAGCACGTAACTGCCCCTGGGATTGGCCTCCTTAGCACTTAAGGCCAGATTTATGAAGGAAACAGTCACAACGCAACATCGCTCTGTTGCTACTCTTATGTGGTTTTAGATACCAACACATTAATGACCGATTTACAAAGACTGTTACTAATTATGCAGTCAAATAAATGAAATGCCCTCATTTGCCATTTTGCACTAGGAGATGCCCATAAAAAAGGTTAGAAATAATATGGCATGCTTACATGTCCAGATTACAAGGCATTTAGAAATAGATAAGGAGTGACATAGTGAGGGAACTAAAAAAGATAACAAATTACAGATCAATAAATATTTTAGTGATAAACGACATGGTTAGATTCCCGGTCCTGCCAAAAAGCCAAGTTTGGCCGGCTTTCGTGGAGCGGCATAATTGGCTCCAGGGGAGGGACTTGGCAGGGTTAGTGGGATGACCGCATACAATGCCCCGAGTGCCTTGGAGTACTGGTCTAATTGAGACGAGACAGCTTGGAGAAGGCGTGTCTCTCAGGGTTGCAAGATCCTACTAGGCTGCCGAGGGATGGGGTTGTAAGGTGGTGTATCCCCAGCTAGCACTAATTGGATTAGATAGGGTATAATTGGCTACCAAATTATGAGAAAAAGGAAAAAATTTTAACAAATTCTTAATAAAAAAAAAGTAAATAAAAAATGATAAACCACATATAGCTATAGCTTCATGCCGTATTACAGCATAGGAATCCAATGCCTATGCAGAGTTTAATTAATGGCAAAATTAATTATTTTGGAAAGGCCTCTAATAAAACAAACAGTAGTGGAAGTAGAGAACAGTTGACAAGATGATACGCAGCATACAAAAGAAAACCTTCACGAGGGAAAAAGACACCAGTGATGGTCCAAAAGGAAATTATATCACCACCAATAGAACAACAGGTGGAATATTCCTGCAAAATTAGCAGGTTGTGGAAGGAATAAACATGGATGAACTGAACATGGACAAAAGGCCACAGAGCATCGGAAGGTGAAACTGTAGTTCTCAATTCATTATATACTCTGCTGAAAGCATACATACTTAAATTCCATACTGCACTTTTATACTAACTATAGCCAATGACAATACACGTCTTGCATGCTTACAAAGATAATTTCATATAGGCTACTAGTAAATATTAGTAGCCTACTGTCTCAGCCTAGTGGTGGGTGGTTCAGTGGGTTAAGGGAGGAGTCTCAGCCTAGTGGTGGGTGGTTTAGTGGGTTAAGGGAGGAGTCTCAGCCTAGTGGTGGGTGGTTTAGTGGGTTAAGGGAGGAGTCTCAGCCTAGTGGTGGGTGGTTTAGTGGGTTAAGGGAGGCGTCTCAGCCTAGTGGTGGGTGGTTTAGTGGGCTGAGGGAGGAGTCTCAGCCTAGTGGTGGGTGGTTCAGTGGGTTAATGGAGGAGTCTCAGCCTAGTGGTGGGTGGTTTAGTGGGCTGAGGGAGGAGTCTCAGCCTAGTGGTGGGTGGTTTAGTGGGCTGAGGGAGGAGTCTCAGCCTAGTGGTGGGTGGTTTAGTGGGTTAAGGGAGGAGTCAGTCCCCAGTGGTGGGTGGCGGCTACAAACCTCGCTGCCCTGCAGGGTCTTGGCAGGGTGAGCAGAAGGGATGGCGGCTCTGAGCTCAGCCTCAGACTTGCAGAGCAGGGCTATCATCGGGCTGTGGATGGCGTACCGCTCAGGCAGCAGACTGTCCGACTTCTGCGTATTATCCAGAAGGCTGTTAAAGTTCATTCCGTCTGGAATACAGTGCAAACAAAATAACACACTGTTGCTTCATGACAAAAAAACAAAACATTCATGTCTGATATTTTACAAATATTCAGATAAATAAATAGCATGAATAACACAATTAAATTAAGAATTAAACCAGATGCGACGAGCCTATGATTGCATAAAGTCCAACCTTGGTAGACAAATCATACTTGGTGTATGTTGAACCTACACCAAGTTCAATATGAATATTGTGATGAAAATATCAGTTTATTAAAGATCGCCAGCATGCACACATCCAGTTTAGTGAGTTGCTGGGCTGAAAAGCACATAAATGAAAAGATGGAAGCCGACACGGATATGCTCCTCACACAGACAACAATTCGATCCCAGTGGATTTTCACCAGGTCTACAATATCAGTTTAACCTTAAATTAACATGTTTTGGAAAATAATTGCCCTTATTTGCAATTTTAATGTGATAAACCGACTGTTTTTGTGGCTTTTAATCATCCGCATTTTACCATCCTCTATGATAAGAGCAGGATCCCTATGGAACCTATGGAACAGTTTAATTGTTTACATGTATGGAGTTATGGTTGATTTGGTGCTAGTTTGAACTCACAGAATTCTGACTGATAGCCAAGTCAATATTTTCATACAGGGATCAGTAAAGGCTAATAACACGCTAGCACTTAGTTCTTGTAGGTTTCACCACTGCTATGAAGTTAAAAAGTGCACAAACCATTCTAAAGCTCCATTTTGCCCTCCCTAACTAAAGACACCAAATTTTCTAATTGTATGGCTTGCTAGGTAAGAAAAGCAGCCAGGAAGCCTTGGCAAAGCTACTGCCGCTTATGGTGACAGGCCACATTTGGCAGTGGTACGATTTGTGACAAAACTGTTTAAATGTGAGTTGTCAAACACAGATGGGGCAGGGCTTAAGCTGGGTATACACTGCAATTTTTGCAATGATTCTGCAGTCACAGACAAAATGTCTAAATAGTAGAAGAATGTTTAGTCGTGAGCCAAAATCCTAGCCTCTGATGGAAGACTGGCAGTATCAGATATTTTAATATCTGTAATCAAAGGATGAAATCTCTGCTCTTATAATAGAATTCTTGGATCTTATCGCACAGTGTGACAGCAATGAAAGAGTGCTATGTGTATCATATTGTTGGGACTACGTCACACAATGTGACATGTACCAACATAAAAGACGGTCAATATTGCACAGTGTATAACCCACATTATAGAGAGAAATAAGGAGTGAAATAACACCGATGGGGCAGGGTTTACAGAGAGTGGGAGTGGTAAAACACAGATGGGGCAGGGCTTAAAGAGACTGGGAGTGGTAAAAAAACAAAAAACAAAAAACAGATGGGGCAGGGACTGGGAGTGACAGATTTGTGAAGAGGTAGAGCTTAGGCCATGGAAGCTTAAAAGGAGGGGCAGGGTCTGAGATCAGGGCAGACCTTACAGAAAATGGAAGCCGTACCTGTTCTTAAAGGCTTGTAAAGCTCCCCAGAGGGCGTTCTGTTCCAACGTTGGCCGAATTTGGCTCTGAGTTCACAATCTGTTGACTCCTCCACATTCAGCATTCTCAGCGCCTACAAAAGTGAGAACAACACTTTATGCTGTCACTGCTGGAGCAGTCTGTTGGAGAGGAATTTCACCTTTAAATTAACATTGGAGTGTATTAATAGTGGCTGTGTGCAACAGTGGGCTAGTTTAATAGTGGTTAATATTTTGGTATTAACAATGATGAGGTTAATAGTGGGGTCTGCTTAATACAGGTTTAGTGCTGTAAACAAGATTGTTATTAATAGATGTGGTCAAACGTGGGTGTGGGTACAGGTGTATGTGATTAATGGCTAATGAAACAGTAGACCAATAACAACACTGGCCTCGTCCAGGATCTCCTTGTTCCTCTGCAGCATGTCCGGCAGGTTTTTCATGAGGCCCTCAATGCTCTGTTGCCCCCCCTGCTGGATGATGGAGCGGGACTTTTCCAGGATGGATGGGGGTACGGAGTCTCCCGAGAAATCCTCTAGGGCAGCAGGAAGGTTCAGGGAGGCCAGAACTCTGAGAGAAGCAGGGTTACATCTTGGTTACGTCCTGGTACAGCTACTGCAGATGGCTGCAAGACTCTCTCATAGAGACTCACCCACTGCAGAGACTACTTGCCTCTCTTATAGACTCACCCACTGCAGAGGCTGCTAGACTCTTTTATAGACTCACCCACTGCAAAGACTAGTAGCCTCTCTCATAGAGACTCTCCCACTGCAGAGGCTACTAGCCTCTCTTATAGAGATTAACACTCTGCAGAGGCTGCTAGACTCTCTCATATAGACTCACCCACTGCAGAGACTACTAGCCTTTCTTATAGAGACTCACCCACTGCAGAGGCTACTAGCCTTTCTTATAGAGACTCACCCACTGCAGAGGCTACTAGCCTTTCTTATAGAGACTCACCCACTGCAGAGGCTACTAGCCTTTCTTATAGAGACTCACCCACTGCAGAGGCTACTAGCCTTTCTTATAGAGACTCACCCACTGCAGACGCTACTAGCCTTTCTTATAGAGACTCACCCACTGCAGAGGCTACTAGCCTTTCTTATAGAGACTCACCCACTGCAGAGGCTACTAGCCTTTCTTATAGAGACTCACCCACTGCAGAGGCTACTAGCCTTTCTTATAGAGACTCACCCACTGCAGAGGCTACTAGCCTTTCTTATAGAGACTCACCCACTGCAGAGGCTACTAGCCTTTCTTATAGAGACTCACCCACTGCAGAGGCTACTAGCCTTTCTTATAGAGACTCACCCACTGCAGAGGCTACTAGCCTTTCTTATAGAGACTCACCCATTGCAGAGGCTACTAGCCTTTCTTATAGAGACTCACCCACTGCAGAGGCTACTAGCCTTTCTTATAGAGACTCACCCACTGCAGAGGCTACTAGCCTTTCTTATAGAGACTCACCCATTGCAGAGGCTACTAGCCTTTCTTATAGAGACTCACCCACTGCAGAGGCTACTAGCCTTTCTTATAGAGACTCACCCACTGCAGAGGCTACTAGCCTTTCTTATAGAGACTCACCCACTGCAGAGGCTACTAGCCTTTCTTATAGAGACTCACCCACTGCAGAGACTACTAGCCTTTCTTATAGAGACTCACCCATTGCAGAGGCTACTAGCCTTTCTCATAGAGACTCACCCACTGCAGAGACTACTAGCCTCTCTCATGCTGCCGATGAGGCGGTTGACCATTTCTGCCTTTCTCTGGTTGTATATGCTCAAAGAATGCTGCACAGCCAGGGGTACCATCTTCTGGAATAAGTCTGAACACAGTCATTTATGTCAGCATATACTTTCAAAAAAAAGGAAAAAATATTCTGCTGATCTGACTCCTCAAACTGAGTAGAACAAACAATCTAAAAACAATTATCTAACAATCTATTCTTGATCTATTTCACAGATAAAATTAAAGACATCTCTGCTGCAACACCTTAATAATTAAACAAAATATAATGAGAGCCCACTTACAAGTGAGGAACTTTCTGACTGATACATTCATAAAAGTAAATGCCAAAATTACTTACTTCATCTTTTTTTCTCAACCCCAAATGTATTGAGTGTATTGCAAAGACAAAGGAATTGGCCTTGCTGTTCCAATACTTTTGGAGGGGACTGTATGCTGACTAACATCTATTGATATGCTTGTTGGACATGGATATATATCTTAAGCATAATTGAGACTAATAAGATCATGATGTTATATTATGATAGAAAATTACTAAATTCATCTCAGGCACATCAGTTCTTACCAGTAAACTTCTGGCTTATGGGCATCTGAATGGCTGTCGGCTTCACCAGGGAAGCCTTTCCAATGCGGTCCAGATCTTTTGTTTCTGGTACACGGTCATGGTAGATGAAATCGTTGTCTTTCTTTGCAGCCGACAAAGCACGAGTGATCTTGTCTGACAGATCCTTCACGTTGACATACTCATTATAGCGAGACGTTACTGTTTTCAACTGGCTTATTGCATTCTGAATGAATGGAAAAATATCAAATTAATATTTGATCAAGTCAAAATAAAACCCCAAAAAAAGCACTCACAAATGAATTAAACCTGGGTAATTATGGGTACCCTTAGTAACAATTTATCCTAGAGAAATTGGCAGCATGTTTAACTCTGTTAACTCTGTAGAGCTCAACAAATCATAAAGTAAATAAGCGCAAGTAGTGGTTAAGAATAGCCACTGTAGACCGAGGCTGCTAAACAAGCAATTTGTCAAAATAATTCTATTAGTCTCTCAAAATAAATATAAACATCACAATTAAAAGCTTAAATATTGCCTTTGTGTAAATTAAGGAAGCTAAGGAAGGACTACCAAACTGGAAAAACTCAAGAGTTTCAGAGTTTCCCCAAGTCCCTCACAAATTACTTAAATTATTGCAGAGAACTAGGTAGGTGACAATGCAGCTTTAGGTGCATCCATCCATTTCATCATCACATGTAATTCACTTACAGGTATATGCTATTGCCAATAAGAATGACATTGTTATCTCCAGAAAACGACATGGAAAAGTAACTTTTTAAAGAAAAGGTCAAAATTCATGCTGAGACTAAGACCGTTCCAAATGTCACCTGCAGCCGAGCAATCTCCTCCCCAAACTGTTGTTTCTGCTTAGCCAGGGTGGACTGGTGGTACTCAGCATAGGCCAGCATGACACAGTGCTTGGCGGCCAGGATCGAGGAAATCTCCTGGAAATAGGAACAGTGACCAGTGCAAAGTCCACTCACCACACCAACACAAATCATATTCAGGATAAGCGTAGAGGGAGAACACAACAAGAAATTAGAAGGTGAAGGGAGGTTAGTTCATATGGATTCCATTCCACTCTGACTACATGAAAATGCCTGCCGTGTGCTGTTGCAGCCAACAAAAACTTTTGCATGTGGCACAGACCGTCCAGCAAAATTCTGGCTGTCACTTTTTGGGCCCGTTGTTGGGCCTGAGGGCCTATGTACCCTATGTAACCTATGTGATAACATAAACACAATAGCTTTAACTGAGGCTCAACTGAGCCAGAACCCCGGAGCAAAATGGGCTAATGAAGTAACATGATGTAGCTACAGTAGGGTACTGAATGTGAATTAACCAGATTGAAGCAAAGGGCGTTTTGTCATACATAGGCAGCTGGCTGGCAAATTGTGGAGTGCATCTCGATAGCTTGTTCTATTCTGCAGCCTCAGAAATCTGGCACAATTTACACATTTATATTTTGCACAAGTCAACTATAGTGGACTACAGGAAATTTTAAATTAATAGTAAACCTTTTATGCTTACAATATAAAGCACATCAAGGACAATGATAGTTGAATAGAATAGTTGGTGGGACATATGGTGTGATGGCCAGGCTTATTAGCAAATAATTATTGTAAATAATTATGTAAATGCACATATATCTTTCAAAATTTAAAAAGATGAAGAAAAAGTATATGGCAAATGCATGTTACTTCTATTTGCAGTCATTTTAGCTGATCTGACATTCACCTGCAGTCACCTGATCCTGCCAGTATTTACATTTTAACTGTTTAAAAGAGAATTTGAGAGAGAGCCAAAAATATGTCAATTGCAGGAATTAATTAGCTTGAAATTAGTAAACATCAATCCTCATTTAACATTCTAAAAATGTTTAAAAACAATTATAACTATAATATTAAATTGCGAAATGAGAAACATTTACATTGAAGTCATTTAGCAGACGCTTTTAATCCAAAGCGATTTACAAGTGCATGAATTCTTCCATAAGTTTAAGCATCACATCCATAACTAGTAACACATGAAGAGCTGTTCTAAACAAAAAATACAGTCATCGTAAGTGCAATTTTATTTTTATATTTTTTAGACAAGAGGGATATCGGAAAGGGGGGGAGGAAATCAGGAGGGAGGACTAAGGTACAGTTTGAAAAGGTGTGTTTTTAGTCTGAGTTGAAATAGGGGGAGGGAAAATTGTGAATTACACTGGCATACCTTTGGTAGATTCTCTTTGGACTGGAACTGTCTGCAGGCTTCAGCATACAAATCTGCAGCCTGATTGGCTAGCTTTGCAATGACGGCACTTTTCATTTTATCTGTGAAGTGAATGAGTTTGTGTTTAAGACACAGAGATGTTAGTGTATGCCAGCTTCAAAAAATAGAATTGCAAGTATAACAGGTAAATGACTGAGCCAGAGCATATCTTTGAAAGACACACCCTTCCACAGTTAGTCATGTGCCGATTCTATTACCTCTCAAGGTGCATGTCATTGTATGAGCTAATCCTACTCAGAGGCATATTTCACAGGGTGTGAATATGGAAAAGAATAACACACACAGACACACACAGACACACAGACACACACACACACATACACACACACACACACACACACACTCACACACACACACACACACACACACACACACACACAGAACCTGCTGTGCCAGCCTTTAGTAATGCAAGCCATTAATCAGACAGAGGAAACAGCTGCAGCTTGGAGCTTAGAGATCTGCACAATCTACTGAATTTTAGGTTTTACCATCATCATTTAGTTTATGCATAATGAGTTACCAAACATGCCTAAACATAGCAACAGCCCCGGATGACTGTTTGCTTCCAACAAAATGCAACAAAACCTGAAAGCCTGCTTTGTTTGCATTCCAGTGGGTGTTCACAGAAACTGCATTGTGCTGTACTTCAGAAAAGACACCACATCACGGCATGAATTAACAAATGGTAAACAGCCTGTGGACAACCCCTAGAAGATGTTACAGAATGGCTACCTGGTGAACGGGTGCCTCCTCAGTTTTTGCCTGTGCACAATGAAGATCTGAAATCTGATCCTACACAGTAAAATGTTCAGTTTTACATAACTCTTACACAGCACATCTGTTCCCAACTGGACTACTCTGTTAAGAGTTTAATTAAATGAACACTGGCCACTTTGCTGTGTAAGGTGTTCGGGCTCCCTGTTACAAATGCACCTGTATTATTATTATTATTATTATTATTATTATTATTATTACATGTATTTGTAATGGGTAACCAAACACCAAACATGGCAAAAGCCCAGCATTACAACAGCACCAAAAATAGTAATTTACTTATATATTCTGTGGCTGGCTGTACGTGAAAATCAGTTGTCTTGTTACACAGAGGCCTGATTCCAGCCAGTTTATAGAGGTCTGGATTTGGCCAGGGCTCCAGTTAGTCTATTAAAGGCTGGATTTGTTTCAGGTTGAAGACAATCCGTTACAGTCTGCTATGAAGAAAATTGTAAATAGTAAAAATTGTTGTGTTTTGGGACAAATGTTTGTTGGGAAACCTGAGATCCAGCAGAAAAACAGTATCAACACAGAGCTCTGAACCAGCCAAACACCACCTTCTGCATCTCCATGGTGATAGTGTTACTACACTACCTGCAGTGGCTTTGAGGAAAACCACCTCCTGAGCTTGGGCCAGCATGATGTGACTCAGCACACTGGTGGTGTCCGGAGTGATGTCAGCAGTCGGCTCCTGGCTCAGAGCTGACAGAACTGTGGCCTTGATGTGAGAAAAGGCCCCACTGGCCAGCTGGGAATGACAGAGGCAGAGACAAACTGAACCATGGCCTATTACCAACTGGAAATGAGGGGAGCAGAATTATGTAAGATTGCATTGTATTTACCAGAGCTTTTATCTAAAGCGACAAACAAAAAAGTGCATACCAAGGTCATAGAATAAACTTCAGAACAGGTTGGATAAGGTACAAGTCACAGTCTAAACCACATGGTAGATAGGCCAAGTCTGTATGTAATAAGGTCAGGAAATACAGTACTGATACAAATACAAATTCAACAGTCCGAGATTAAAGTACAAAATACAACAAGGAGCTAAAGACTGAGACAGGTGAAAACGAAAAAGTCGCAATAGATTCGGGGACTCACAGAGGAATTCTGTGAGAAGAGGAACTGGTAGACTGACCTGGTAGAGTTTTGCCGCAGTTTTCAGACCCTCATCATTGTCCAGGTTCTGCTCAGAGGCAATCTGACTAGCCAGAGCTCCGATATTGAATAGCACACACGTCTTCTCATACCTGAGGTTGGCCAGGGCTGCCAGCAACACCATACACCACAGTCACAGCAAATAACAACACTTTAAATTAATCACCAGCACAAAGACAGCAGGTCTATAGTGTATTGCCTGGCTGTTAGATAACCCAGGAAGCACCTTCTCCCGTGTCAAGTTCACCCATGATTACTATCCATGTACCTACTAGCTGCCATATGGAATTCTTTGAGGGGTTGATTCTCTGTTGCATTCTCCTTTTGTGATGCTTCTCCAGGCTTTTACAGCAGCCTCTATCAGTTGATGTTTGTTTTGAGGGGTTTTCCCTTCAACCTTCCCTTGCTTCAGGAGGTGAAATGCATGCTCAACTGGGTAAAGTCCATTGTTGTGTTTTGGGTCATTGTCTTGCTGTATGAGGAAGTTCCTCCCAATTGGTTTGGACGCATTTCTCCGCAAGTTGGCAGACATAATGTTTTTGTAGACTTCTGAATTCATCCTGCAGCTACCAACATTAATAAAGATTAGTGAGCCCACTCCAGATGCAGCCATGCAAGCCCAGGCCATGACACTTCCTCCACTATGCTTTACATGTTTTGGATCATGAACAGATCCCTTCTTTCTCCACACTTTGGTCTTTCCATCACTTTTGAAGAGGTTAATCTTGGTCTCATCAGTCCATAAAACATTGTTCCAGAAATTTTGTGGCAAACTTTACTTTGCAAATTGTAATCTCGCATTCTAATTTTGACTATTGATGACTGGTTTGCATTGTGCGGTATAGCCTCTATATTGCTGCTTTTCTTCTTCGAATGGATGATTGCGATACCTTCACCCCTGCCCAGTGGAGATTGTTTGTGATGTCACTGACTGATGTTTTGGGGGGTTTTTTCACCGTTATCTCAATGTTTTCTACTGTTTTTTTCCTTGGTAGACCTGTTCAATGTAAGTTGCTCAGTATGCCAGTGGGTTCTTTCTTTTTCAGGACATTCCAAGTTGTTGTACAAGCTATCCCCAACTGACTGTTGCCTAAAATTGTGATTGAGAATGTTCTAGTTTACTAGCAAACGATGTTAGCATTTAATAAAATGTGTGCATGTGTGCATGCTACCCTGTGTGAGGTTTACCTAGCCGCCATTAAAACGTTGTACTGTGTTGAAACCTGACTGCTTGATCTCGTGTTTCCTGAGCAATAAAACCATTGAGCTTGGTCTGTCAGTTTCATACCACGTTATGTTTGTGTCAGAAGAGGGTATGAAGCTGATTGAGGAGATCAAAGAATTTGTCATCAATACGTGACACAAGACCAAGGATGTAAGCCGGATCCAAGCAGTTTGATGTTCCTGCAGGCATAGATAGTCTGTGAAGCAAGAAAACGCAAAGGGGGCTCTCTGGGAACTGAGATTTGCGTTCCCGGACTTGCCCGATGGAGCAAGGGAACCCAGTCATGTACCTTAACCACTATGCTACAGGCCGCTGCCACACAATTTGTGTGCCCCGTGCAAGGACTGAGATGTATACGTTTCTAATAATGATCCTCACTATTTCGTAGAGTGTAAAATCCCTAAGTTGTTTGGCGGCCTGTGCGAGGACCCTACACACAGAACCATAGTTATAGAAAAGGTGTCTAAAAGCATAAAATGTACTTGTGAATGCTGTCACGGTGCAGGAACCTGGTTTAACCAGTTTGGTGCGACAGACACGGTGGTGAAAGAGAAACTACAGTCACTCTCCTGTCTGGGATCTGCAATATGCCTACAGCCAATCGGATATGCAAGGAAGACAAACCATCTCCTCCCTACCTGATAAGCTGTTGACCTAACAAACACAGGCCTAATACTTGCCTACCCTATCGGCACCCAGTAGGGCTGTGGTCGTTATTTGGTAGCACTGGACGGCAGTATTGGAAGGTTCTGAAACAGTACTGCAGCACTGTTCTACTGATGAAGATGAAGATATACTTTATAGAACCCTGTGGGGTAATTTGTCCTCTGCATTTGACCCATCCTAGTTACTCAGAGGCAGTGGGCAGCTACAGTGCAGCACCCAGGAAGGTTGAGGAGTTTAGGGCCTTGCTCAAAGGCCCAACAGCTGTGCAAAGAAATTTGTTCAAACCACTAGAGCAAGAATGAAAAACTGAAAAACTATTGGCATGAAGCACTTTAAAACACTTCATCTGCTCTCCTATCACTTATTAAGAAAAATGGATGGACTCTGTCACAGCCAATAGTCTACACCTTTTGGGAAATAATGTTCTTTGTACAATTTAGTTATCAAAATTAATAATATGCTACTTAATTCATATTTCACTACACTTGCTACAAGTTGAAATCTATTCCAATGTGTTATTCTTATGCCCTTCTGTTACAGTAGTTAAGTTTAGGTATTTTTTTGCAAACTGGGCCAACTGCAGCTAAAGCCATTGAGAAGAAAAACACAGCCAGCCAGGTGTATTGAAACTGACACAAGTAAACACAAGTAAACAATCTGCATTTCAGTTAATTGAAAATCTTAATGCTTAATGATTTGATTACGTTTTGGCAGTACAAAAAAATATGGGACAAATACTTACCCAGCTTAGCAGGACCACTAAACAGAGATCCTTTATCAAAAGCATCTTTCCATGTGAATGTCAAGCACAGCTGCAAAAGAGGATGACAGTTCTGATTAGTCTTTTGTGATCAGACCTCCCCTTTACGTTGGACCTTGGACGACATCTCAGGAAAATGACCGTCAGTTCATGGACCTCATACAACATCTCAGGAAAACGACCATCAGTTCAAGGACCTCAGAACTGGAAGTAACCAACAATTTGAAGTAACTAATGTTACATTCAGTAAACATGGGCTGTGTCTGAAATGTCTCACTATTCACTGAATAATAAACTAGTTTGACCATCAGACATCTTGTTCGAGTGTCCGAATTAAAAGAAAGAATTTCACTCACATTTTGAGGGCACTAGATATCCCACAATGCATTGTATCCCACAATGCATTGTAAAACCTAGTGAACAACTGTGTTCACTAGAAAGGTGGATATGAACCACAATGCTTTGCAAACAATACTTTCCGAAACTTTATTATAGGCAAAGAACTGTCACGTTTCAGGTCTGTCTTGCCATGTTTTATGTTTATTCATTTTGTCTTAGTCACGTATTGTCTTATCATGTATTATGTTAGTCTAGGTTCGTCATGTTGTTTAGTTTGTTTCTTGTTACGATTTAGTTTCTCGTCATGTCTAGTTATGTTTCGTTACGATTATATTACCTTGTTATGTTGAGTGGTTATCGTCTTAGTTTCGTTTTGTGTTATGTTTTGATTTATGTTTATTGTCACGTAGACTGGTTACTGTTTAAACATACATTTTTACATGTCTTTCCGCAAACCTTGCGTTCCGCCTTTTCTCTCTCTCTCTTTCTGTCATTCACACCCTAATTGTTTCCATTTGTCTATTTACTAAAACTACTAATGCTAGATCAGGATTGGGTAGAACTAACAAAGTAATTATGTGTTCATGTTACCTTATGTTTCTCGTGCATGTCATTTACTAATTTACTAATGCTAGGGAAGGATAGGTTTATTACTAACGATTACTAATTACCTTTTAAACTTGTCATCCATCGCACCTGTTTTTAATTTCCTTGCTGCTCTCTAAACTAATTGTCTACACCTGTCTACACCCGCATTTATAGCCCAGTCGCATTACGGTTCTTCGCGAAATTGTCTGCCTCTTGTTTTTCAACGCAACTCTTGAGCATTTACTGTTATTGATTACACGTTACGATCCAAGCCTGTTTTACCGACCATTGATTATTGATTTGTTTTGTTGACCATCGTTTGTTTTTGACCACGTCTTTGCCTACCGTTTTTGTACCTTTGCCTCGCTGATTGTTTCATGGTTTCGACTTCCGCATTGCCCTCGACTACGACTCTGCCTGCCGTCCGCCTGTACTTCTGCCCCGCTGACGGCTCTCCTGCTACCGGACCTTCCTGCACGTCTGCCGACTACGAGTTTGCCTCTTCCCTCGGCACCGTGCTTTTTGTTTGTTTACTGTTTGTTTGGCTGGATCTACGTGTATGGACTTTGCTTGTTTTGACTACGCTTCTGGGATTCTTCCCGAATAAAGCCCTGACGGGACTTTATCTAACCATTGTTTCTGAGTCGTGCATTTTGGGTCCAACCCCCACGCACCCGTCTCAAGAACAACTCTTCTTCTCTCTTCTTCTGTGGTTATATACATTACATAAATAAAAAATTTGACTTGACTACTGTACATGCATAACCGTTTTTAGACAGAATAACTGCATGATTGTTTGAAATGTGCAAATCCAATGCATCACGCCTGTAGTTTGTACAGTGGACCTCTACAAATGGCCTTTGAGATGGGCCATGTATTTGATGGGCCTGCTCCTGCATATTCTGCAAAGCATCCAAAGGAATAACACAATGACATAACATATTTAAAATAGCCTATATAAGTATATTACAAAAATGCATTAAATATAAAATAGCAGCAATTCACGTTATAATAGCTGTTTTTTTAAATAAAAAATATATAAATAAATACACATGTACAGTATTCATACAGGTGCAGTTATTTGAATGGATCTTTGTGGATGATTTATAATGTAGCCTATTAATTCTCATTCACGATCATATTATGCGAAAATAAATAACGTTCTACTCATCATGTTCAGTTTTGGAAAGCCAGCCAGAATATTTTTTGTCCGTATATCACTCCGGATTCTACCCAGTCACTTGGTGTTTAGAGGTTTGCGTGATATCAAGGGGGGGTGGAGGAAGCGGTGATGAAGATGGGTTGGTCTGCTGGCAATACAACCTTCTGCTTGTTCGGCTTGTTCGTGGCTGGAATATCTGCCATCTCTCCTTACAATGCAAGAGAATTTTACTCATTTAAAAACTTTGTTTTTTCTTTTTGTCTCCTTTAACAAGCCGCTAGTCTCCTGATAAATGTCGAAAAAGTCATGTTTTCACAATAGCATGAGAAAACAATTACCATCCTAACTAGCGAAATATTAGACAGGTTATGCTGGTATTTTATGGAGTTAAGATTAATAATTCACTCTCACTTCAAAGTTGGTCCCATTTGGCAACGATTGAATGGCAAACTGCGCAATGTTATTTTCAACCAGATTCCGTTGTTCCTTTTGTTAAGTCTTCTTGTGCATGAATTAATGATGAGCTGACATCCAACTGGCTTCCTTAAATGGGGGAGCTATGAATGAAAAGTCTCAATGACTTTGGGGCAAGTTGTCACGTGACACAATGTCAATTTCCCCCATGATTGTGATATTGTATAACTAACAACTAGGTTTCTTGTAATAGTACTATTGTTATTGTAAATTGATTATTATACACTCACTGAGAACTTTATTAGGAAGACCTTTACACCTACTTATTCATGTGATAATCTAATCAGCCAATGGCAGTAGTGCAATGCATGAAATCATGCAGATACGGGTCATGAGCTTCAACCATCAGAATGGGGGAAAAAATGTGATCTCAGTGATTTTGACTGGCTTGATTGTTTGTGCCAGATGGGCTGGTTTGAGTATTTCTGTAACAGCTGATCTCCTGGGATTTTCATGCACAACAATCTCTAGAGTTCACTCAGAATGGTACAAAAAACAAGAAAACAGCTAGTGAGTGGCAGTTCTGTGGGCAGAAATGCCTTGTTGAATGGCCAGACTGGTTCTGACAGAAAGGCTAAAATAAGATAACCACTACAACAGCAGAAGACCATGTCAGGCTACACTTCTGTCAGCCAAGAACAGAAAGCTGTGGCTGCAGTGGGTATGGGATCACCACAACTGGACAGTTGAAGACAGCAAAAACGTAGCCTAGTCTGATGAATCTCAATTTCTGCTGAAGCATACAGATGGTAGGGTCAGAATTTGGTGCCAACAACATAATTCCATGGACACAACCTGCCTTGTGTCAACGGTCCAGGCTGGCGGCGGTGGTGTAATGGTGTGGCGAATGTTTTTGTGGCACACTTTGTGCCCGTTAATACCTTGAATCCCACAGCCTATTTAAGTATTGTTTCTGACCATGTGCATCCCTTCATGGCCACAATGTACCCATCTTCTAAAGGCTACTTCTAGCAGGAGAATGCACCATGTCACAAAGCAAAATTTGTCTCAAACTAGTTTCATGAACATGACAATGAGTTCAATGTTCTTCAGTGGCCTTCTCAGTCACCAGGGGCCTCATTTATAAAACTGTGCTTAGGATTCACGTCAAAAGGTTGCCTAAGCATGAAACCTAGGACGTGCGTACGCAAAAAAATATTCTGATTTATAAAACAGTGCATACGCACGTCCCACGCCAGTTTTCCTTTATAAATCACAATCAACTCTAAATGTGGCGCAACTTTGCCAGCTTCATGTCCCGCCCACAGTTGCCTATAAATAGGCAGTGAAACACCCCTAATGAATATGCATTTCACGAAGACGACAATGGCAAACGCTGAAAAGAAGGCTAAGAAAAGGGATTTCAGCCATTTGATTGCCTCTGCAAAGCTACAGGTGTGGGAATTATCCTGATTGATTGTAAATGACGAACAGTTCTGCACAACGAATGTGATGATGACGATGATAATAATAATAATAATAATACACGTTATTTGTCTAGCACCATTGAAAACACAGTTACAAAATTAAGAGATAAAACGAACAAAAATGTATAACAATAAACACATCATAAAACATAATATATGAATATGATAACAATATATGAAACTATGCTCGTATCTGCCCGACTGACGCATTGTAAACGGCATCAGTGCAGCGCAATTTGTCCGACTGTTCACCATATTATTTATGAGAATACATTTAATAACATGAAGTATTGTTTAACAATTCGTCTACATATTTGAGGGATTATTTCACAACAACTTCTCCGTTTATATTTATCATCCTAAATCATATTTTTTGGGCACTCCAGGGAGCATCAATCAAACAGCTGTTTGTTTATTCTTTGTAAGAGAGGCTTTTATCCGTTTTTGCAAATTAACTCTTCGTATATGATACGTGAGGTAATATTTAATTACATGACATTACATTACATTGCATGGCATTTAGCAGACGCTCTTATCCAGAGCGACGTACAACAAAGTGCAAATTAAACACAAGAACAAGTGCAAACAGGACCTGAGAGGAAAGTATAGTTCCGAGTCCTAGTGTAAACATGCAGAAAATCAGAACCCTTTAAGAGTACAATCAACAACAATCAATTTCGATTTATTTTACACAGTGGTATCTGTTGTATATAATTTTCGACTTCTCTCGTCGCCAAATGTTGTGTTGCACTTAGGAAGGGAGAGAACCCGTATAGCGCGATTCAACAACACAACACTTTAATAAGTATAACAGGGACGAAGCACGTCCTTACAGCAGTCATACCCAGCCACAACTCCCGGCAAATCTTTATACCTTTTTAAATCCTGTTTCACTTCCCGTTTTCCTGGTCTTACGTCACGAGCATTAAAGGCACAGTTTCTCATTTCTCCAGTTAATGTGCGTACGCATGGGTCAGAGTTTCCGTGGAGGACCGCACATTTTCCCGTCAAGTTCGTTTTTTATAAATGCCAAAGTTTGCTTAGAAAGTGGCGTACGCATTCTTTTGTGCCTACGCAACGTTTATAAATGAGGCCCCAGATCTTAATCCAAAAGAACACCTTTGGCATATGGTAGAATGGGAGATTTACAGCATGACAAATCTGAAGAAATTTCATGATGCAATCATGTCAACATGGAACAGAATCTCAAAGTAATGTTTTCAACATCTTGTGGAATCCATGCCAAGAATTGAGGCTGTTTTGAGAGCAAAGGGAGGCCCTACCCAGTATTAGCCATAGAGATTATTGAGGGGAATGGAAGGTAAAGGGGATGTTCCGCAGTAGCTGGGCGACATGGCTCAGGCAGTAAGAGCAGTCGTCTGGCAGTCGGAGGGTTGCCGGTTTCGAAGTGTCCCTGAGCAAGACACCTAACCCCTAAATGCTCCTGACGAGCTGGTTGGTACCTTGCATGGCAGCCAATCGCCGTTGGTGTGTGTGAGTGTGTGTATGAATGGGTGAATGAGAAGCATCAATTGTACAGCGCTTTGGATAAAGGCGCTATATAAATGCCAACCATTTACCATTTGTTCATCATGGGGATTGTTGATGGTCGCAGAGGTTTGCCACTGACTAAATAACAGGGGTACCAGCAATTGCACTTGGGGGGCAAAGCACCTCCCAGATCTGGCCCAGCTGGTCCTTTGAAGAAGTTATATTTGGTGTTGAATTTTCAATGGAAAAAAACAACAATATTCAGAATGACTTGGTTGTGTTCTTGTTTGTTGAAAAATCAAATGTGTCCATTTGGGGCAAGTTATCACAAGTGCACTCCCTCTGAACTTAACTGTCTCTAATTCTGTACTGAAATAAGATATGACTATGTAATGAAATATGTGCCTGAAACTTCATACTTTCATTTGGTATGACATTTATTCCTTTTGATGTATTGTGCCAACAAAATGTAAAGTGTAACAATATGCCCTGCTCTCCCCTACATAGCCAAACCAACAAAAATGATCACTGTTCAAATAATTACAGACCACACTACATGTCATTCAGTGTATACCAGTCATAAGGTGGAACCAATATTTTGTACGATGTTGTGTGGACTAATACAGACACAATACAGCAAAACAGGAAAACATTGTATTTAAGAAACCAAATTCAAAAAATATGTTGACCACATTTATTTCACATTTACACATACACATTTGCACATACTTGTGAAATACATGAAGTCAACATATTTTTCAAATGACAATTTTGTTTTCATAAAATATACAATACCTGGTTTTCTGAGAAAGGGAATTTTGGTTCAGCAGCACAGAGCTGATCATAATACCTAGAAGAAGAAGAAAAACAAGTAAAACAAGCCTGCAAGCACTACAATAAGTAAGCAAATGAAAAATAAAATGTCGATTTTACAGTTGTCTTCATTCTGGCTGATAAACACAAAATTATTTCCTGCACACGACAAAATAGGAGTCAAATATATCATCAATAAAATATACTGTAAATGCTATTTATATTGCAAGCAATTTTATGAGTTGTAATTCATTTATAAGTAATTCAGTGCCTCACTCATAGGTCAAAGGCTTCATAAAATTTAAACTTATGTGTGCAAAGTTTTGACTGTGTACAGTATTGACTGTTAAAAAATAAAATGCAAGATAACATGAATCCCACAGGGTTCTGTACCAGGGCCTCTGCTATGCACTGCCTTTACATAAAACATCTTGGTTCAGTAATTGCTTTGCATGGCTTCTCATATCACTGTTATGCAAATGACACTCAACTTTTCCTGGCTTTCCCTCCGTCTGCCACACGGGTTAATGAGAGAATATCTGCCTGCCTGGTCGACATTTCCTCGTAGGTGGCCAGGCATCACCTGAAGCTCAACCCCAACAAGACCAAGCTGCTCTTCATCTCACACAGAACCTCCCTACTCCTAGAACGGACAGTCACCGTTGACGGTAGTACAGTGGCTACCTCCCGCTCTGCTAAGAACCTGGGGGTGGTAATATCGCGATCCTACAGATTCCTCCTGCACAGCATCAGGACAATTCGGACATACCTGACCACATACTCCACACAGCTACCCTTCCAGGCTATGGTAATCTCCTGGCTTGACTACTGCACCACCCAGCCACTCCAGCTCATCCAGAAGGCTATGGCTGACTTGTCTTCGACCTTCCTAAATTCTTGCATGTCACACTCCTGCTGAAGTCACTCCACTGGCAACCAATTGCCTCCAGGATCAGAGTCCTGACTCTGGCCTACGCTGCAGCCAACAAGACAGGTGCACGGTTGAGCGGAGCCACTTTCACATCCTGCCAGCCGCATTAATAGCTCTCCCAAGCTTTGCCAGACTGTGGATCTTCTGAACCCTAGCTCCCCAGCGGTGAAATGACCTGCCCATTCCAATAGGAACTGCCCATTTTCCGCCGCAGTCCGAAGACTCATCTCTTCACACTGTACCTTGACCCCTCTGCAGGAGTACCCTGATCCATTCCCATTTGTTTGTTCACCTGTCTACAATGCTGGTTATGCCTTGTTATCACCTGCTTTGCCATTTCATTATACATTATGTTCAAAATGGTTACCTTTTGTGGCCAGTTGACACTGATAAAGTTATCAACAATGAACAGTTCTGTAAGTTCAATATATCCTCCTATGGTATTGACGTAGGCGTCATTTATACGAGGGACATGTCCCCCTCAATATCTGAGAAAGCCTTATTTGTCCACCTCAATGTTAGGCCCTTGCATGGAAACTAGAAACTAGAAGATATGCAACACCCTGCATCTTCTCATCAAAAAAACAAATTATTTTATTATTTTTACTAATTTTTCTCCTCTTTTCCTTTCCTTTTTTCCTTCACCACTGATTGGGTGAGGCTAGGAAAAGATGAAAGAAAGAAAAAAGGAAAGACATGGAAATCAAGAAAATGCAAATTAGTCAAATGGAACACCCTTGCTCCTTCAAATGTCAGTTCTAGGCAAGATTACTTTTTTCATTTTTTTTTACAATGAATTTATGGTTGCACAAGATACAGCAAGTCTACAGCAGTGTATCGGTCATTTTGGTCTTCCGTCAAGTGAGGAATTGCACCAACAAACACGCTCAAACCACAACAATCTTTAAGCAATAGGCTACTCGCTGAACAACAGACATTGTAATGAGGCCTATAGAACACTACCTGGGAAATGGCACGGAACAACTTAGGCCACACCTGTAGACACAGTTGCCAGCTAATACGTGACTTTGTGCCTTTTCCAAAATGAAAAAAAGGAAGTTGCGGCTTTCGGCTGGTTGCCAGTTTGCATGGAAATGTAACAAGCAACCAGTACAAACACAAATTTTGTTCAGGCTCAATTTGTGTATACAATTACACACATACTGTAGTTTAAAACAAAGATATAAGTATAAAAATAAGTATAAATAAAACTCATCACACAATGTTGCAGTCGCATCAACACTTCAGACTTGACTTCACAAAACAAGTAGATTTCCGTGTATCAAAACTTATTTTTCCCTTCTTTCCTTTTCTCCCATCCTTGATTTCTTCCAGTGCAAGGCACTTCTGTCCCTTCTGTCGGAATGCAGGAAGGCTCTGTGTAATAGTCATTACAGCACTTGCACCAAAACAAATGAGAAACAGTGTGGCAGACATATGACCCAAATCCTTGTAATGCGGTCATGCTGTTCACCATCCAAATACCAGCTAGCAAGAGGCCAGTGCACTTCTTAGGGGTGTGAAAGGTTAAACATTTACATTTTACATTTTAGTCATTTGGCAGATGCTTTTAATCCAAAGCGACATTCTAAACTAGCAATCGACAAGCATTTTTAAAACAAGTTTTAAGCAAGCAATCTTTGGCCATTTCAGGTGGTTAAAAATGCAAACTTAATTTGAGTTTATTTAATAGTGCAATCACTATCCAGCATTTTTTTTTTAAGTGTTATATCTAATGTTGGCCAGAGCTTAGTCCTTAAAAGGTACAATAGGTAAGATTTTCGTGTTAAAACATTGTAAATCCCTTCCTACCATTGAAAAGGGCTCACTGACATGTTGATTCACCCTCTGCTTGTGTTCATCCTTAAATTCGGGTTTCAAAATGATAGTTGACTGACGGACACTCTGTACCAAAAAATTGTATAGCTGTATGATAATTCAAGCTCATTGGTTGAAAATTGGTCAGCGTGTTCACAGGGAAAGGGTGGGATAAACAGTGTTGTAGTTTGAGGGGGTTTCTTGACGGTTAGAAGTCCAAAATGACCTATTGTACCTTTAAATTCCCTGCTTTCAGCTAAAAATTGACCATGCTAATCTCACCACCAAGATTGCTCTGTGCCATATAAAATCAAATGCATTGGCGAAGTTACATAAAAAATATATCAAATTGTATAGAGACCTGTATTGGTAAAATGATTAGATGAGTCGCCTATGGTAAAATAGACCCGGTCTTATCATATTATATCAGGCAAATATTGTGTGAACACGGAATTTTGAGTGTACAAACCTGTCCATAACAGCAGCAGATTAACGCATCTCATGAAAATGAATACTGTCAGGCAGAAGCCATAGGGAAGAGGGATGAAAACATGACAAGAGAGGATTTAGTCCTGTCCTACGATAGGATTTAGGAACTATTTTTCCCCCCACCCTACTCAGCGCTCCTGATTTCAACATAACTGAATGAGCCTGTATAGGCTACTGTAATTTGATATCCATTGATGCAGACCTACCAGAAATTCACAACATGAATTTTAAAAAACGACACTCGATCGGCCAGCATTCCAAGACGTACTGTAAACTACAGGGATTTAACTACAGACTACTGTAACTGTGTGGTTACACTTCACAGTGTCAGTGTAAATGTAAATCTTTAACTTGGCAATTAGGCTATTATCTTACAATGTTGACATTTTCAGTACTCCAGTGATTTAAAAATAAGATACGGCCCCTAAGCAGTATGTTACACGGCTAAATGTTTGGGATGGTAAAGGTGATTTGTCACAACCCTAGCACTTCTACAATAATCAGCCCAAAGAAAGGACAGGTTGAACAGTGCATTCTTGGATATGAGGCCTAACAAGTATAGGTATACAACAAAATAACTTCAAATTAGAGAGCTTCACAGTATGGTGCGATGGCCTGCGGTGGGGCTGTGCACCCGGGTCTGAGTAAGAGGAAGAGCTTGTTCCTGCTCCACTGAACTGGGCCATCAGGGTGATGCGAGAAGGAGATGCGGGGTAACTACACCATCTTGTATACATGAAAGGCAATGCACACAAACTTGGGGCATCTTGACATTAGTTGCTTTAATGGGAGCTTGGTAGCCACAAGCTAGGTGTCTACCATTCTCCACTATCCACAATTCTCTGCCCCTCACACACAACCTATGCAACACAGGACTTATATAAAAGGAGGTTGCTTGCAAATCCACATCATCATGTTTCTTACATGCTACACAATAAGGCAAGGGTAAGGTTTACATTTAGTGCAATTAACCTTTAAATAAAATCTTAAATGATTTGTTCTGCAAATGATAAATAATATGAGAATAAAACATTCATTTAGCAGGAGCATTTTAACTCTTGGTGAAATGCTTTCCTGTGACTGCATGCATTTCAGTTAATTTCATCCAATCATAAGAGAGTATCCTATCTTGCCTATTAGATGGCTGGTGGATTGGTTTCTACAATATGTATGAATAGGAAACATTCTGCCAGAACCATTTTTGTCGCACAACAGCACTGGATTCTTTCATACATTAAAAAGGGCTCAAACAGGAGATAATTCAAACACTAGGCTAGTTTCCATGACACTGCACAACTGTGTCAGTTTTTGGTCTGGCAGCAAGCTGGCCAGCCAAAGCTTCACAAAGCTGTTATTCACGACTACACCAATCATCTGTTCGTGTCCTTAGACAAATTAATTCAGCCATTTGCAATCTTGGCCAGACAAACTACACTGTCTGCCTGCCTTCCACTCTCCTTTCCTATGTTTTAGCACTTCTTTAATGTAACACATACACACAGCACATATCACCGGTATGATTTCCTGGATTAAAACCAGAGAAATGCATCTTTCAGGGTTCAGTGATACTTAAACATCAAGATTACACTCAATGAACACTTTATTAAGTAGACCTCTATCCCAGCTTGTTAATACAAATATTTAATCAGGCAATCATGTGGCAGCAAATAAATGCATAAATGCATGCAGACACGGTCAAGAGGTTCAGCTGTTTTTCAGAACACATGGGGAAGACAGGTGCCAGACAGGGTGGTTTGAGTAACTCAGATCTCTGGTGAATTCACGCAAAACAGTCTCTAGACTGCAGAGAATAAAAAAGAAAAGAAAAAAAACATCCAGTAAGCAGCAGTTTTGCGGGCAAAAACGTGTTGTTAATGGGAGAGGTCAGAGGAGAAGGGTCAGACAGGTCAAAGCTGACAGGAAGGTGACAGTAACGCAATTAACCACACATTACAACAATGGTATGCAGAGGAGTGTCTCTGAACACACAACGTGTCAAACCTCTAAGTGGATCGGCTACAGCAGCAGAAGTCTAAATAAAAGTCTAATAAATACCTAATAAAGTGCTCACTGAGTATATATTCTTTATGAATAACTTAATGAAAGTTGAAGATGACTTCCAATAGTGCAAGAGCAAATGCAAAGAGATTCCAAGCTTCTCACATGACAAATAAAACTAACCTCTAATATTTAAATTAATATATACAAACACAGATCAAATATACAATTCTGTATAATGTGTTCTCTAGGAAAAATACAGAATTATATTATATGTGAAGCAATAGCTATGTATCATGATTAATATCAATTGTATCATAACACTTTTGTATCATGAATGCAAAGACCAAAATCACCACAGGACCATTCTTACGGCTTAAACTATATACAACTTAACTTTGATTGGACATTCTTGTGACAGCATCTTATTTCTTGCTTTGCTTCACTTTGGCAGGTTGCCTTCAGATTGATTTTCCTGTCTATGGTGTGTGTGATGACTAAAAGCTCACATGATATCAGCTGTTCCAGTTTCAGGAAACGTGTTTTACTTCAGTAAACTATGGAGATGTTTCCAGAAGAAAGAATCATGGTTTAAGACCACACAAACCATGGCAATTTGAACACTGGAGAAATTAGTGTGAGCCACATACTATTGTTTCAGCCACTGATTACCTCAGTTAATACTAGGCTGACTATGCTTAATGATGCCATTTGTGGAGTGCCATTACATATCGTAAAGCACATAGTAAATCCATATTCACATAATATGGATTTAAAATTAAAGCAGCTGAACATTTTAAGTAATTTGCTACCTCATGTATGGTGTATTACCAAGAATGTGTGATACATAGCTGCCATGATCAGTTTGTTAACTACAATTGTATTGCATAGACTACACAAATAGTCCACCTTTGTAGTTCCACAAATGCAAAACAAGCATAATTTTTCCATTATTTAATGACAATATTTTCTCGATCTTTCACTGTAAAGCTTTTTCAATGACAATTCATTTTACTCGCTCGTCTCAAAGCGAATTCTCGTGGGTTTATAACAGTATGACTGAAATTTGACCGACAGCAACCCTAGCCTACCCTTAAGGCGACATTTGGGATTACTGCAGGTATGTTAGGCTTGACAGTTCTAATGTGTCAGTATGACAGTAAATGTGAAGACTGTACAGTCATGTTGCCTGCTTAGCTTGTACGTCACAGATGAGTTGGCATCGCTTTCATTACCAAGATCCTCACAATGAAACTGACCGAGTATTTTGCGGAATGTAGCCTGTTTATACAACCTCGTTTAAAATACCTTGTCGTGTTGCCATATATACAAACTGAAACACTATGACATGTTACATGTAGGCTAACGTAGACTCGAACACGGGAAAGCGGCCGCTTCCACCAGAAGTTAAGGCCTGTTCAATTGTTTACGATTATGGTTGCTTATTGGCTATCCCAGACACTAAACCACTTTCATGTGAATTGAACCAATAATTATAGAGAAAAAGAGAAATAACTACACAATTTCCCTGTGTTCGGAAGACTGTGATTGGTCACAATGTTCCGAACACCTGTTCACGATGTTCCGAACAGCACTTGAAACATAATTACTACAGGTTTGCACTCTGTTATGCAAGGAACACCTTTGGCTGAGCCTTATAAGCCTGTCCGGTTCTTAGTCTCACGTTAGCAACAGCTCCCCACAACACTGTCACACGGGAGCACCATTACCAAGTCACTGAAATACCATGTGCCATGTGACTCCAAACAAGTTTTTTATGAAAACGGAAGGAATTAATGTATTTACACACACACAAAAACCAAAGCTGATCTGTAAGTAAATCCTTATCTATTCGTTACGAAAGTTGCACTGTTCGGAACGTCATGAGCTAACTTAGTGTTCAGAACACGGCGAGTCTACGTTACTCCAAAAGCCAAATATAATGTTGTATGCCAACTAAGAGAACCACACGATACCGCCCAAAAATGGTTAGCTGGATTGCTAAGAAAGATTTCTGGTAGGTCTACATCAATGGATATCAAATTACAGTAGCCTATACAGGCTCATTCAGTTATGTTGAAATCAGGAGCGCTGAGTAGGGTGGGGGGAAAAATAGTTCCCAAATCCTATCGTAGGATAGGACTAAATGTATAGGACTAAATCTGCATATTCGTGGAGGTACATTCATGGAGTCATATCATATGACTTAGCTACAGGACAAGGTTGTATTTTTTAGAATTTGAGAAGCAGCGAAGCGTCAAGGATACTGTCCGTAGGCTAATATAGCCTACCTCAAAGTCATGAAAGTTTGCAATATAAATTGTAACCACTTTAGCAACTATCTAGGCGACAAAGTTTCATGAACGTACGTTCAGTATGATTGTCAGCGTTAACTTTAGTCAAAAGTTATATCGTTAATTTACGAAAACTGAAAAACGTCCTGTGCAGCCTATCCTATCACGGTCTGCATGTGGTCAAACCAGGAATTCTTATTTCAGGACAGGACCCACCTGAGTAGAATCTCCAGGGACCTTTCGTGCCTGTCCAGCTGCCTCCCCAGAGCACTTTTACGCAGCTTGTTCAGCTCCTCCACTGCACGGATATGGTTTGTCTGGTCTTCTCTTACCGCATAAATGGACGTGATAAATTTTGACAGTGGTTTTACCAGATCCACTTCCTCACACTTTTTTAACGGGACCGAAATGAACGTAGCCATGCCCGGCAAAATCCAGCTAGTTGAGGTTATAGCTAGCAAGAAGGCACCGTATGTAAAAAGCAGTCGCAGACTTGAGTAACAGCGGGAGTCAACTTCCTGGATAGCTGCTATAAACATCAGGCGACGTCGACGTATTGATGCTGCTCAGCATAGGCTACGCCGATCAGGCACAACATTAACACCACTTGTTTAAACCAGTTTTTTCATGATAAAAATGCTTTAAATTGTATGAACGTGTCTATAAACACCTAATATATGATATGATATGTGTACTTATATAAGCAGACAATCATAAGTGAACTGCATTCAAAATGTTTAATTTTCAAATGAAAATTGAAGTCTTGTAAGGGGGGGGGGGGGTGCATTGTTTTGTTATTTAAATATATTGGTACATACTGGTGTTCATGATGACGTCTATCTTAACAGGTGCTCCCTCCAGGACCTATAGAAGACCACCCGCCATATTTCAAAATGCATGGGATCTATTCCTACTTAAGTTTCCCCACATGCAGTAGCCTCCATGTAATTCCAATGGAGGGAAGAAGGGTGAAACTGATGAAGGATTAGATTACATGAATTTTTACATATGGTGGGTGGCCTTTATCTTAACTAGCATCTGTTAAGATAGATGTCATCATGAACACCAGGGCCACGCTCAGCCAAGACAAAACGTTTATTTAAACAGAAACGGAGGTGCGTTGAACATCCTGTTGCAAACCGTGACATAGTACAGTTTGCTCCTATGGGGTCTGAGAATGCGTTCTCCGGCCACTAAAGCATAGGCCTATAGCATTATTGATTGGGCTACATACCCGACACACCCACAAAATGGGAGCAAATATAGGTTACCAGAAAGCCTGTTGTAAAACGTTGTACACCGTTGGGAGAAAACATATCGTTCAACACTGACACCGTAGCAAAACGTTTTCAGATTGAACATGCCCCAGTAGGTATCAAGATATGTAAGTAACAACAACAAAAAAATAACTTTTTCCCTTTTTTTTTCTTCTTTTTTTGCATTGTTGACTTAAAGGCTGGGCTGCAAAACCGGAGCTCCGAAGTAAGCTATTATGGTATTAATGGTATTATGGAGAGTTTTTAGCGTTTTATGCAGGTAACGCTGGATACATAGGCCTACAGATACAATAGCTAGCTATGGATTCATTCTAATCAATTTTGGTAGTTTGGTATGGTAAATACACAACAGGGTCAGTCAGTCTGGAAGAGGTGGACCGAAAAGCAGATTCTCAGCTTTTAAACATGTTGGTTTCACAGGGTAGAAATGACAGCACTTTTTATAAATCATTCCCCTATTTCAGGGGACCATAAAGTTTGTAACAAATTGCATTGCAGGCGTTTCTGATTCATCAGGTGTGTTAAGTCGCTATCTTAGTGCAGACATAAGATAGTTTTCAGTATCCAGTCTAGATCGTAGCCTTCTGTAACAGCTCTGACAGTCTATACTGCAGACTCCACCAGCCAGTCTGATTCAATCTCTTGGCATGAATGTGTGGAATATTGAGTTACCAACCTTGCAGACAACACCACAGTAGCGGATTCAGATCACTTTAAGCTCAAGTGCTGAGAGTACGTATTGAGGGGATGGGGTGAATAACCTCTACCAAATCCTTGTCCTTGTAAGGCACAGGATCTGCTGAGTTCAGATGTGATTAATCCAACCATTCTTATTGAGTTAGAATTGGCTGTCATAGGACCAGATTCACCCACTCACATTTACGAATAGAAAACTGTAAGCATGACTCAGAGCTGGCCTTCAGAGGATCTCAGTCACCCAGTCACACTTTCAAATGATATCATCTTCAAAGGGATTATTAACATGCACACCGTCTTGATATGTACACCATCTCTGTTCTGGAAATAATCTTAAGAATCTTTCTTTAATGGCTGTCTTTATGACACAACATATTGTGGAGGAATGGTATGGTTCTCAAAACAGGGTGTTGAATTAAAAGGGAGATTGATTACCAATAAAACATTATTTTACAGATAATGGAAGTACTTTTTTTTGACAAAAGAATATCCTGTCAGGTCAGGAATCACATTATCAATATATATTGTGTAATTTGTTGTACCAACTGATATAGCAAACCTCATATTCAGTGTTGTGAAAGTATTTTCCTTCATGATTTCCACCATTTTGCATATTTGTCACACTGAATGCTTTTTTTATTTAATGAAAAAAGGAATAAAACCCCAATATCACCCATGTAAAAAAGAAATTGGCCACCTATAGCAGAAATAACTGTAGCCAGACACTTCCTATAATTTAACGTCTGTCTTTCCACATCACTGTGGAGGAATTGTAGCCCACAGATGGAACAGTGGTGAATCTTCCCAGGAGTGGACAGTATGCCAAGGGCAGAGCAACAAATCATCCAGAAATTTGCAAAAGATCCCAGAATAGCATCCAAAGATTTGCAGGCCTCTCTAGCTTCGGTTAAGCTCAGTGTTCATGACTCCACAATTAGTAAGAGACAGAAAGAGAAACATCAATGCTCATCTCACATTTACATACAACCAAAGACTGGAGACCTTGGGACTTTTATCAGGAAATGAATCCAGCCCACTCTAGATGGATCTTGACATGTTTGGCTTTCTGTATTAACCCTCTATGGAATATATCTTTCTGTAAATCTTATGCAAATCTTTCTCTAAATTTTTCGACTAACATTTCAATGATTAATTAATTTGCATGGGACCAAAAACCCACATAGCCTAAGAATGCTTTCACATCTGCCTCGTTTAGTCTGTTTAAATCAAACCCTGGTGCTTTTCCCCTCTGGTGCGGTTCTTTTGGGCAGGTGTAAATATAACAATCGAACCCTGGTCTGGACCAAAACAACCGTACCGCGACCCTGTTGAGACAGTGGTCTTGGTCCGGTTACAAAGAAACTGGATCAGATAATTTGTGGTGAGGACATGATCCGACCTAGTTCCAACCCAATTACATGAAGCATTGTGCATTTTGGGTATATCCGGCTTCCATAGCGAGCTGCGCTGTGCATTATAGGATTATACGATAAGGAAAGGTTTTGTTTTCGTGTTTTGCCACACTACAAATTTCTGTCCAATAAATGAACAACCTTAGCACACACAGGGTCTTGTTTAGAAATCGTGGTTCACTTAAAAATAGGTAGTGTGAAACGTAACCGTGCCAAACCAAAAAATGCAACATTGGTTCATCCCAAATCAAGCGAACTATAGAAACAAGAATATTAACAAGAACAATAAACTAATTGGACCAGATTTATAATTTTGCTATGAATACACCAGGAAAGTGTCATACTTGCTCTAGAGCTTCAGCTGCCTATCAGGAGAACAATCCCCATTAGTTAGCCTTTGGATAGGCCATAAAGAACCCAAGGATCCTGGTTCAAGAATTGCAGATTGGTTGCATCATGATCACCAAGTATCAAAAAGAACCATAAGACAACACCTCCATACAAACAAACTCTTTGGAAGGCTGGCACAAAGAAAGCGCTTACTTAGAGCACATTAAACAAACCAAACAAACCAGCAAATCTGCTAGTCTCTGCTAGGAAGCTAAGACTGGGTCATAGGTAGATTATCCAGCAGGACTCCAAACATACAGTCCTCTCCAAAAGTAATGGAACAACAAGGCCAATTCCTTTGCTTTTGCAATACACTGAATACATTTGGGGTTGATATAAGAAGATGAACATGAGACGAGTTCAGAATTTCAGCTTTTATTTCCTGTTATTCACACCTAGATGTCTTAAACTACTTTGAACATAGCACCTTTGGTATCCCACCACCAACCATTTAGGTGAGCAAAAGCATTGGAACAGAGTATTGAAGTAACACTTAATATTTGGTAGTATTCTTCTTTTTCAGGCCTTTACTGCAGCCTCTTTCAATGGTTTGTTTCAGGGTTTTTTCCCTTCCCTTTGTTGTGTTGGTAGTGTGTTTTGGGTCATTGTCTTGCTGCCTGATGAAGTTTCTCCCAATTAGTTTGGACGCATTTCTCTGTAAGTTGGCCCCCCCGATACCCAGGTCACCACACAGATCTCTGCCTGCTTGGCTGATATCTCTGCGTGGATGACTTCCCACCACCTGAAGCTTATCCTTGCCAAAACTGAGCTTCTCTACATCCCTGCTAAGTCCTCTCCGACAATCGACCTCTCACTGACTGTTGAGGACTTTGTAGTTTCCTCCTCCCATATGGCAAAGAATCTTGGGTTGACTCTTGATAACTGCCTCAACCTGGCTCCACAAGTATCCTCCACTGCCAGAACCTGCAGGTTCTTCCTCTACAATATATGCCGCATCCGTCATCTCCTAACAGAGAAAGCCACCCAGCTCCTAGTCCAGGCGCTCATCATTTCCCGCCTGGATTACTGCAACTCCCTCCTAGCTGGTCTCCCAGCTTGTGCCATCAAGCCCCTCCAGCTGGTCCAGAATACTGCAGCCCGCCTGATCACCAGTCAGCCCAGGTCGGCTCATGTCACCCCACTCCTCATTGGCCTCCACTGGCTTCCTATTGCCGCACACATCCAATTCAAGGCCCTAGTTGGCATTTCAGGCTGCTAAGGGGACTACCCCACCTTACATACAATCCTTAATCACCCCCTACTCCCCAGCAAGACCACTGCCAGCTCTGGTCGCCTTATGGTTCCCTCACTACGAGCACCTGGCGGTCGAGCTGCATGTTCACGCCTGTTTTCCGTTCTGGTTCCTCAGTGGTGGAATGACTTGCCTACCACTGTCAGGACAGCTGAATCTATTTCCTATTTCGACGCAGACTAAAAACACACCTTTTCAAACTGTACCTTAGTCCTACCTCCTGATTTCCCCCGCCCCCTTTCTGATATCCCTATCCCTCTTGTCTTACCCCAAAAAAATAAAAATAAAAGGTCATGCACTTGTGATGACTGTATGTTTAGAAAAACACTTCATGTGTATTTTACTAGTTATGGAAGTGATGCTTTAACTTGTGGAAGAACCTATGCACGTGTAAGCTTTGGATTAAAAGCGTCTGCCAAATGACAAAAATGTAAAATGTAGAGAGAATGTTTTTTGACTTCTGAATTAATCTTGCTGCTACCATCATGATTTACATCATCAATAAAGATTAGTGAGCCCACTCCAGAAGCAGCCATGCAAGCCCAAGCCATAGCACCTCCTCCACCATGCTTCAGAGATGAGCTTGTATGTTTCTGAACGTGAGCACACCCCTTCTTTCTCCACACTTTGGCCTTTCCATCACTTTGTAGAATTTAATCTTGGTCTCATCAGTCCATAAAACTTTGTTCCAGAACATTTGTGGCTCATCTCTGTACTTCTTTGCAAATTTTAATCTTGCCGATTTTTACTACTGATGAGTGGATTGCATTTTATAATATAGCCTCTATATTGCTGTTCTCTTTGATCAGTTGATTTGTTGCACCCCTGCCCTGTGGAGACTGTTTGTGATGTCATGTTTTGGGGTTTTTCTTCACAGCTCTCACAATGTTTCTGCCATCAACTGCTGTTGGTGTCCTAGGTCAACCTGTTCGATGTCTGTTGCTCAGTATGCCAGCAGTTTCTTTCTTTTTCAGGACATTCCAAGTTGTTCTACACGCTATCCCCCAACTTCTGGAGGAGACGGTTCATCAAAATCGACACAGAAATGGTTAGATGAAAACAACATCCAAGTACTGCAATGGCCATCTCAGGCTCCAGACTTAAATCCCATCAGAAACCAGTGGCCTGAACTGAAGAGGGAGGTCTATAAATGTAAACCCAAGGATATCAATGACTGTCAAAGGTACAGGAAATAAAGAATAATCAACACGGTAATCATTATGCATATTTCAAGTGTATCTTATTTTATTAATAAACACTTCTGTATCTTCAACATTGAAATCCATACCCGATTACATGTACAGTGGGTGCAATAACTATTTGATCCCTTGCTGATTTTGTAGGTTTGCCCACTTACAAAGAATGGAACTGTGTAGAATTTTAATCATGGGTACATTTTAACATTGAGAGACCGAATATCACAAAATCCACAACAACATCATAAACATATACATTTTCTAAATTTAATTTCATATTTTCACATTACATTACGTGGCATTTAGCAGATGCTCTCCAGAGCGACGTACAACAAAGTGCAAATCAATCACATTCACATGAAATAAGTATTTGATCCATAGAACAATAGGACTTAATACTTGGTGGAGAAACCTTTGTTGGCAAGCACAGAGGTCAGACATTTGTTGTAGTTTTTCACCAGGTTTGCACAGATCTTGGGAGGGATTTTGGTCTACTCCTCTTTGCAGATCCTCTCCAAATCCTTAAGGTTCCGAGGCTGTTGCTTGGCGACTTGAAGCTTCAGCTCCCTCCACAGATTTTCGATTGGATTCAGGTCTGGAGAGTGGCTAGGCCACTCCAGGACCTTAATATGCTTCTTTTTGAGCCACTCCTTTGTTGCCTTGGCCGTATGTTTTGGGTCATTGTCATGTTGGAAGACCCATCCACGACCCATTTTCAGTGCTCTCACTGAGGGAAGGAGGTTGTCGCCCAAAATTTCCTGGTACATGGCCCCATTCATCCTCCCCTCGATACGGTGAAGTCGTCCTGTCCCCTTAGCTGAGAAACACCCCCAAAGCATAAGGTGTCCACCTCCATGCTTCACAGTGGGGATGGTGTTCTTGGGGTTGTACTCAGCATTTCTCTTCCTCCAAACACAGCGAGTCGAGTTAATGCCAAATAGCTCTATTTTGGTCTCATCGGACTACTTCACCTTCTCCCAAGCCTCCTCTGGATCATCCAGGTGTTCCTTGGCAAACTTCAGACGGGCCTGTACATGTGCCTTCTTCAGCAGAGGAACCTTGCGCGTGCAGCAGGATTTTAATCCTTCACGGTGTAGTGTGTTACTGATGGTTCTCTTCGTGACTGTGGTCCCAACTGCCTTCAGGTCATTAACAAGCTCCTCCCGTGTAGTACTGGGCTGATCCCTGACCTTTCTCATGATCATTGATATTCCACGAGGCGAGATCTTGCGTGGAGCCCCAGACCAAGGGAGATTGGCGGTGACTTTGTGTTTCTACCATTTTCTAATAATTGCTCCAACAGTTGTTAACTTCTCACCAAGCTGCTTGCTTATTTTCTTGTAGCCCATCTCAGCCTTGTGCAGGTCTACAATTTTGTCCCTGATGTCCTTAAACAGCTCCTTCGTCTTGCCCATGGTGGAAACGTTGGAATCTGATTGATTGTGTGGACAGGTGTCTTTTATACAGCTACATAACGATGTAACGAGTTGACACAGGTGTTTTGGGTAATGAGTTGAGATTAGGAGTGCTTCTTAATGGAAGACTAACTGGTCTGTGGGAGCCAGAATTATTGCTGATTGGTAGGGGATCAAATACTTATTTCATGCAAAAATATAATAATAGATTTATAAAATGTATATGATGTTGTTATTATGGATTATTTTGTGATATTCTGTCTCTGAATGTTAAAATGTACCTATGAATAAAATTCTACACAGTTCCATTCTTCTAAGTGGGCAAACCTACAAAATCAGCAAGGGATCAAATAATTATTGCTCCCACTGCACATTCATCAGCTTGTCATCTGTCCAAATATCCGTTGCCATTTGCTATTGGAAATGTAGGGTAATTTAAATCATAAATGCCTTCTTCCTGACTTCTCTTGCTTTAAGGGGGAATACCTAAATGCCAGGATGAAATATGGGAGCCACACCAAATTGAGTTTGGTTCCGAATTAAGACAGGGGAAGAAGAAAGGAGCGAAACAGTATTTTTTAGGATGTGTTTGGTGGTTCATAACTATTTCATGAGTGCATGTTGAGGCAGGGGGATTAAGAATTGAGAATTGAAAGAGTACAAATATTTTAGCCTCCACTTCTGTTACAGTTTGACATGAACAACTGCTTATTTCTTCCTGATGCATTGAATACTGTTTTTGTGTTCTGATACTGATACTGTGTTTTGTGCAAGCAAAATTAAGCTCTTTTGTTTTGCAGTTTTGAACTCTGTAGATCCTTGCAACACTACACCCTGATTCCAAGTGACAACCAGTGGAATGTGTCAAGGGCAAATGTGTTAAAATTCTCACACTACCATAAATCCTCAAATTGTGGCAGGGGTCTTTTATTTACTGCACAAAGCACAGGCCTTTATTTGGGGCAGGCCTTTATTTCTTATTAGGGTTCTGTTGTAGAATTTTATTCTTAGAAATAAAGTAAAAAGCTACACTTAAAGTGGGCCAACACTGTTCAACACTTCCTGTAACCGTTCAGAAACGCAACTTGAGTAGCTAAACCATTAATGAAAGCCAAAACAGATGCGTCTTCATAAAATAACAACTTGCCAGACACGCCTTCATGAACAATAACAAATTAGCGTAGATAACAGCAAGTTAAGGATCTTTTTTTCGTAAAGTGCGTTTTATTGTGAGACATGCGTTTCGTTTGGAGCAGCATACCGGTAGGCTATGAAAAGATTTTCGCTTTGGTTTGGGATTTAATTTACTTTTGGACTGTTTGATTCTATTGCTAAATGTTGGGACTGATGGGCACTGAAATCTGGGGGGTATTTGATGGTTCACTGTTAAGTTTTATGTAGTTGAAAGAGTGTCGGGATTTCCACCCGTCTGTTTATTGCGAGTCAAGGCAGCCGCTTTCATTCATTCATTGAACGTGCGCTGTGCTGTAAATATATGGAAACCTTATTGCGTATTCAAGTAGCCTAAATTGACTTAATTTTTAATTTTGCCTGATTTACTTTTTTATTAAATTCGTAGGCTGGAATGCCTCGCGGCAACAATTGTGTTTAAATGTATACTGCTTCAGCCTTTGGCAAGCTATTCAGAAGGGGCCGGCAAGCGACTGGTAGCTTGAGAGCAACGTGTTGGAGACCCATGGTGTAGGACAACGACTTTTCATTGGCAACAGTATTAAACCAACCAACAATATAAAATATTAAGAAGAGCTCTTTTATTTCATTAAATTAAATTGAAACAATGTCTTCTAGTGCTCATGGACTGATAGCCCTACTGGTAGGCAATATTACCCCGGCTTGTATTTCGGGGCTGGCCTTTATTTGTCGGAATCGATCACGCCCCCGGCTATTATCTGAGGCCCGGCTTCAAATAGAATCCCGGACACAATTTGAGGATTTAAGGTATATTATTATACAGTAACAGGGTCAGAACATGCAAGTGATTCACCAGCATATCTTAGAACGACTGAGTCAGCATGAGGGTCCTTATAGGGAGGTAAAACTGAGGTGAAATTGTACAGTGGAGTATAGTGTGCGCATGTATATGTGTATGTGAAAAATCTACTATTTTTCAGCAACAAAAAAAAAGTATACACAAGAAAGAGGAAATGATTTGGATTTATTGTTATTAATCCCAGTACAGGCTAAAATGTGTACATCTCAACACATACTGGTACACAAGAAGCATCAACTGCTACACCTTCATTCGGACACTGTAAAATGCGAGATCACTGTTGGACAATGTCGACAGGAGCAAGAGAACTGGACACAGTGGGTAACATTCAACCTTATCCACTTGGGAGGATACAGAGCACATTGTGTGCATCCAGACAATGGCAGTCCTACAATTAATCTGGCACTAATGGAAACAGTGAGGTGGGACCTATCCTATCGATTGGGGATTTAATCAAACCTCCTAAAAAATTAAGAGGTTTGAATCCCCACAATGAATTTAATTCATTGTGCTTATTTTCAGGGCAGCTTCAAAATTATTATCTTCCTATCATCTCCTCTCTTGCCGCTACTACAAGAAATTAAATCCAGTCAAGTGATTACAGTAAAAAAAAAAAAAAAAATTCCCTCTAAACCTCCACATCCACTGGGGACTTTAGTTAAGACAGACAGCATTATCAAAACAAGACAAATGAGTGTGCAGGTGAAAATGATAGAGAGGGCTAAAAGTACAGAAAGATCCTCTATCCTGTCTGTGAAGTCAATGGCAAATCCATGACTTGGACAGTGTCCTACAACCCTTACAAGCTTTAGACACAAATTAAACAGCATGGATTGGTCATTTCTCTCCCCATTTTAAAATAACACACCATACATAAAACATTTTGGTCCCCTTCATTGTCTCTTTCAGCTCTAATCTCGTAATGTCTCCCTTCATTAATATTGAACCATGGTCATCCCATGAGTGCATTTCTGATAAATATAAAAGCAAGACTGAGAAGGACCCTTTGTGCTCCTAGTGGTTTGGGTGACTTACTTGACCCGCAAGAAAAAGTCTTACAGTGACTGTACTGTACATGTATCTATGCAGTGGCTAGTTTAGCAAGTGGGTGTGCTACGTGCATGCAGGTGGTAAGAACGATAAACTTGGCACAAGAGGCATGTCATTTTCAGTCACTTCCAATGAACATGAGAAACAATAAAACAGGCATTTGGAATCATTCCCCATGATTTTGCGTAGTCCCAATGCCCCTAGGACCATCCACCCAAGGCAGGTAAACAGCTATTTTCATAGTGCTGGCTTTACCTCATTTACACATCCAGCACAATAAGGTGTCAAATTCAAAGACCAGCAGCATGCGAGTTCAGTCTAGTGCTGGAAAGAAAAGCCTCCAGGAGTGACTTCCACAGCCACGCGTTTTATAAAGGGAAATAACTGGAGCACAGTGGGCAGCCATACAAGTACAAGGTGCCTATAGGAATTTATCTTTTCTGTTTCAGTCCACCGTGTAGCCAAGAGACGGATCTGTACACCTCAATTACTGCACTCCTTGCTCGTTTCATACAACAGAAATCTCTCCATCTGAAATTTCAAGTTAGACACAGGCATAGTCCTATCCCTGTGTGTGCAGAGTACTGGCCTTAAACATGAATTAAAGCTGTGCATCAGTGTCATAGTTGAAGCCAGGCTACAAATGTCCACAGTGTCCAATCACAGGCATTATTCTTTCACCCCTCCCCACCCCACCCCTGCCCTCCTTCAAAAACTAGAAGACACCCAAGCCCACCTCTCTAATAGTGTTTTCAATATGAAACAATGTCTACACTTAAGTCAGATTCCAACATTTACTTTTCCCAGTATCATGTTCTTCCTGCAATTTCCTTTGTATGGGGAGAGCTTCTGAAGCCAATCATCCACTTGTTACTTCAGAATCAAATGGTATCCCTCTCCACTCTCAGCTACAATGAAAGACAAAACACATTTCACAGCTTCACAACCTTCTACCTGTGCTTGAAATGAGTTTAAAGAGGCATTATAGAGGACATATGTTGTGAGTTTCTACACCAGAGGTTCCAGTGGTAAACTATGGGTTGGAACACACTGGTGGGAATTTGAGAGGCATATTAAATAGCAAAAAGTGAATATTCTATAACTTCCACTGCCATTTACACACTGTACTTTTTAGAAGAAGCAGAAGCAGTTGTTTTGACACAATTTATACTTGAGTACATCTGTGTCAGGTTACATTTTAAAAAGGGTTGCATCACTGAAAATGAATGACCTTAAATCAATTAGGCTCTGAAAGTTTGGGAAAGACTGATCTACACAATAATGCTAGAATGACATTCTATAAAACAGATGACATTGGTTTTCTTTTAATTGCAAATCAGAAAAGCAGTGTATCTTAATTCCAAAAATGCATGAGACAGGACTAAATACCTTTCAATGTGCTGATTAAAAAGCAGCTCTCATCTGGAAGATTGTAAACCATCTGTAAGAAAAAGATGAAGATGACATTCAGAACCAGTCCTGACAAACTAATATACACCCATGCATTTCCATCCATTTTGCAGGGACTCAAGAGTGATCACTTTGTTACAACATCAAAATCATCTGTTGTGGAATCCACATTAGCAAAATGCACTTGCAATAAGATTTTTTCTAAACAGAATCATTTCACTTTGAACATTTGCCTCTGGCTTTCCATGGAATATTCTGAGGCAGTGAAGAAAGGAGCACCTCCAATTCCACTCTGATATTAGCAGTAGTGTGTTGTGTGTTACTGGAGACACCATGCGTTTTGAAAGAGAATTGTCTACACTCTCCCAAATCGGTAGTGGGGTTCACAGCATGAACAAGGCTGCAGTTGCTGATCATAGGGTAGGGGAAATTACATTCCTTTTTATACATAGCCCCCCCCAGTTTAGGGGGCCAAAAGTAATTGTACAGTCTTCTCAGCTGTTTCTGATTAGTCAGGTGTATTTTAGTTAGTTTGCTCCCGTTGTAAATGTACACTTTCAGACCCGATCACTTTTTACAAACTTTATTGTGTTGCAGATTTAATTTGAAATGGATAAAATGTACATTTTTGTTTGTACATTGTCATTATGGGTTTCTGGGTGTCAAAAATAGCAACACAATAAGGTGTGCAAAAAGGGTTAGGGAAGTTACTGTATAAGAAAGCTTTCAGTATCTAGTCTTGATTCCTGGCTTTTGATTGCCTTTGGAGTCTGTTACGGGCATTTGTCAACATGAGGACAAGAGTTGTGCCAATGATAGTCAATGAAGCCATTATGAGACAGAGAAGTAAGAAAAAAAATAAAAAATTCCAATATGACATATGACAATAGGCTTACAGAGTATGAATACAGTTAAACTAAGCTTTTAAATCATTTTCACAACATTTAAAAAAATAAAGTGGTATCGGAACAGCGACATTCGCTGTTGACAAATTCCATGTAGGAGATTGCAGAAGGCAGAACCAGAAAAAATAATCTTGCAGCTACTGTACCTATTGGGAGCTACAATCCAACTGCAAAAAGGAACATCTGCCTGCCAAGTAGTAAGTTACTTCTCTGCTAATGTTACCAAACGACATTACCTTCATTTAGCAGATGGCTCAACCCAGAGTGAATTTTAAGTACAGTGTACAATTCAAGACTCTCTAGATAGGGCAGTCTGCTTAAAGCATGTGCCTGATTAATATGAGCAAAACAGTCTTATTGTCAACCTGCAGATTAAAATTATGCTGGTTTGCTTTTTTGCCAGGAAAAGGCAATAGAATTTAAAAAAGCTCATGAGCTGTTTTTATTGTCAGGATACTTCTTGGGATGCATTCATACAGATTATATCTGGCTTCTATAAACCAGTGTGTTTACGATATAACAATTTTGGTAGCCATCTAATGAATGAGCATGTGGGCCATCACCTGGTCACTGAGGAGGATATGAATGCCAGTAGGACCCTTGCGGAACACCTGGCTGACCTGGTCCAGGGAGATGCTGACGACAGATGCAATTTTGCGAGTCAGCTCCAACGCAGTCATCTCCTCCAAGTAGAGGGCATGATAAACTGCAGGTACACAGACACATTCAGGACTCAACTAAACAACACAAGGGCACCACCCTTAAAGGAGCAGTTCAACCAAAAATTTAATTAAGGTATGTCTTCACTTACCCGGAGTAGCATCTGCCAATCCAGATTTCAGTTTTGTTGAAATGTGTCACACTTTCTAAATATTTGCTGTAGTTTACCCTGGTAAAGTGGACCATGCAGGTCCTTCATCCTATGGCTTCAAAGCGCAATGGTTTTGAGAGACACTGGTTTGGTGATTTGAACAGCTTCAAAATTTATGGCAACACATTTCAGCTAAACTCCCTGAATGGACAGATACACGCCAAGTGGAAACATACATGAATTTTCGAGTGAACTGCGTACCGTATACTACATAGTTGCTGTGTCGCCAAGTGATGTACTGTATACTGCACTGTTGTGTATTGGTGTGGTGTACTGTGTATTGTGTATTGTGCAGATGCTGGTGTGTAGTGGTGTACTTTGTATTGCAGTGTTACAGTGAACTGCAGTGGTGTATTGTATATTGCCGTGTTACGTAGTGGTTTAGCATATATTGCTCTATTACAATGTTGTGTATTGGTGCACTGTATATTGTGCTATTAAAGTATTGTGTCGTGTTACACCGCATACTGCACTATTACAGTGTAGTCTTGCACCGTACACAGTGGTATTACAGTATGGTGTAGTGGTGTACTGTATATTGCATATATTTACCGTATATTGTGCTGTTGCTGTGTTCTCCACTCTCACTATCGCAAGAACCCTCGAGTGGCGCAGTGCTCTTGGTCTGCACCGTCTCCTCACACACATACACAGTCAGACGAGGCCGCACAGACCTGCACCAACATCAACAACCATTAAAACACATCAGTGATGTGCGGTGAGGTCGGTGACTGGGTAGGCAAGGGATATTCTTAAACGGAATGCTCAAAGATATTAGGCCTAGTTAGACTTTTTAAATTAGGGGCGCAAGAGGTAGTCTACAAATGCGTTTTCATATGACAACCATCCATTCAAAGTGTCATTCAAAGCACTGCGCAGTTTACACACTACATCCAAATTAAGAATCACACAAAGCTTTCCAAAAATCCACCAACACAATGTAGTGGGCGGGACCGAGGAGGTCTGCCACTACGGGGCTCATTCTAGATAGGCCGTGGCAGAAACGACTAGCTGGGGTCCTGCGTGGTGTTCAGGAAGAGCTGTAAATCCATGTGCTGAGGCATCCAAGCCCAGGTACGCTTGCTTCTAAAGCGGCTATTTTAAACTTAGGAATCTTTATCTGATAAAGTAAACCTAAAACAGATCAGTTGTGGTGGCCACTCACCCGCAGGACATTTAAATCTAGATAATTCACGGCGATCTCGCCCATGTTTGGATTATCAGTATTCTCTCCCTGTTTGTAGAGTCCATTACCCAGGCACCCAAGAAGGTGGAGACGTATGCGGATATGCCACCAGTTTGTGACGCAAAGAAAAGTTTTATGGAGTTTTACGCAAGCGAGTCTCCGTCTCGCCTTTGCATAACAATAGCTCCGTTTGTTTGTATTTTTAGATAGCCACGGCTGGCACAAGCGGGCAAGCGGTTTGTTTCTAGCTTGATTCTTTTCTCTTTTTTTCCTTTCATTAATTTGTCTTTTACCCTGGTTACATCATGATGTTTAACTGTAAAACCACTTCTCCGTGATAAGCCTGACGAGTTAATAGTTGCCAACCTAGTTAAGACCCATTTATGCTGTACGTTAAATACGCACACGGATCCGGACCGAGCGTTCTGTCCGTACTCTGCGTTCATTACGTGCGTACTTGTGCACGTTTTTTCAAAGCTTACGGATACGGAGGAAACGGAGCAGAGAGACACGAAGACGACTTTGAAAAAATGGTAATAATATGGGAAATAATTATGTTGCGATGTATTTAATGCTGTCTCCGCTTTTGCCTATTTTAAGGTACATTATTGACTGGTGTTAAATAAAGCGGTCTGCTGGCCCGTTGGCTCTCCTTCCTGCCTCGTCTGTCTCGGTCTCCCGCGGACCCGGAAGTAGCGAGCCTGGCTGCTACAGTCTGTTATATTACGAAAATAGTTCACTGAAATGTGTTTCTGAAAACATTTGAAGCGAGAAATAAGCCATACAGTTGCTGAATCTGTCTTCATTTTAGATCGACAACAGTTCGTTTAAAAGTAGCCGGCTCCTACCCAGACGTTGTCTCTCTCCCTTGAGAAGAGCAAGCACGGAAAACAGTATAGCCTGCGATTGCTAGCTGAGCCACAAAGCCACTCTCTTCTTTCATACCACTCCTGATGGAAGGAGCGCACAATTTTCTGTCCCTTGCGTTGATGAAGTTCGGGAAGTGCTGGTGTTGGTCTGCCTTTTTTAATTAAATCCAACTTTTGTTGGAAATCCAACTTACTAAAGTTGTGAAATTGTTGCATCGACATGTTTCTGACTGTGTTGTAGGTTCTAAGCACCTTGTGGTTTCGCGCCGTCTTTTGTTTTAACGTGTCGTTTACTTTTTATTGGATGATTTGAATTGGTTTGAATTTTGTTTTTTCTTTTACTCAGCCTCTGTGCGATGAAACCCTGATAAAGGCTATGTCAAATCATATTGTTTTCCTCTTCCTCTCTACTTTGTATAGCTGGGCTTTTCCCCGTGCTGCTACAGTTTTCCACTCCATGCATCTTGATAGTTTAACAAAGCAGCATCCAAATAATTTTTCTTTAGTACCAAGGAGCCTTCCAGACAATTTTAATAAACAACCTTCCTCGATGTACAGGGGTTGAAAATGGCATCTCTGGCTTTATTAAAACATAAAACTGCTATAAGAAAATAGCCACTCACTTCAATTTTCTAAGACAATGGTAATAAGCCAAACATGCAGTGTTTTAAATGTGCTCTAAGCACAAAATTATGGAACAGGATGAAATGCATGACAGCAACCATAATCAAGAGCTTGGCTAGAATGAAAACCAGCACGTAAAAGGGGAGCTCTATGCCCGAGTTTGGCCTTATATATGCATTAATGCGTTCATACATCTGCTACTGTTAAGCTTACTTTACTTTGAGGCTCTACGTTTGCACTCTTCCTGGTCTTTGCATAGTGAAAGGCAGATCCTTGGAACAGGTGAAGGTTACCTGGATTTCAGTGCATTAAACAGGCGGATCCCGTCAGCTGCGCCACAGATCTGGACCAAATCATCGCGAGTTAATTTCAGTAAATCAGAACCTGCCGGAGAAATGATGTTTTTCAATGACAGTACTGAACACACCAATGTCAATTTCCCAGTGGTAAAAGGGACCTCTGTATGTCTAGTTGTTCCACATTCCCCGTGTTCCATGTTAACTTCAAAGCAATTTCACTTTGCCCCACCTTGCCAACTAAAATCTGTATTTTTTGACTGTACTATGGCCTTAAATTTCACAGGGCAGGTGCAATACCTGAGAAATGAGAGAAAAGTCGTGCATACGCAGCAAATCTGTTCTTGTGGAGCCACTGCTGGGACTCCTGTATAGTGGCTGTCGGGCTTAGTTGCTGAAGGAGAGAAGAATATAGTATAGAAATTATTGAACTCAAACCCCAGTAAACTGAAAGCTTCAGACACAAATACATTAAATAAATATATTTGTTGTTCCACATAGCCCTTGCTCTGAGGAAGGTGAAATATGCAAGCATGTCACTTGAGCAGTTTAAAAAAGCAGTAATAACTTAAAATGTAGAATAGCTTCTTTATTGATGGACTGCCACTTTTCCTTGTGTTTTGACTATATGAATACATGACATACATCTGCAATTGTTTAATATACAGTGGCTTCAGAAAGTATTCAGACCCCTTCACTTTTTTGCACACTATGTTGTAGATGTTATTTTAAATGGATAAAACGGTCACTTTTTATCTTTAATCAATAATCAATAACTCATAATAACAAAGTAAAAACATGTTTTTAGAAATTTTAGCAAATTTATTCTGAAGTTCTTTATACTGAAATCTCTCCATATAAATATTCATAAGAGCACGAGAAAAAAGATTCTCTGATCTGATGGGACAAAAATTTAACTGTTTGGGCAGAACTCAAAGCACTATGCCTAGCAAACACCAGGCACTGCTCATCTCCTGGCTAATACCATTCCTACATCATGCTATGGAGGTGCTTATCAGTGGCAGGGACAGTGAGACCGGTTAGAATTGAGAGAAGGGTGAACGCAGTCAAATACAGAGAGGTCCTAGTGGAAAACCTGCTCCAGAGTGACCTCAGACTGGGGCAATGGTTCACCTTCAGCATGACAATAATCTGAAGCATATACCAAGACAACACTGGAATGGCTTAGGGACAAGTCTCTGACTGTCCTTGAGTGGCCCAGCCAAGGCCCAGGCTTAAACTCAGAACAGGTGGGGAGACGGCAGTTCACAGACGCTTCCCATTCAATCTTGACTGAGCTTGAGAGGATCGGACAGGAAGAATGGGACAAACTGCCCAAATCCAGGTGTGCAAAGCTTGTAGAGACTTATCCGATAAGACTGGAAGCTGTAATTGCTGCCAAAGGTACTTCTACACAGCACTGAATTAATGGTCTGAATACTTATGTCAATGATTTTTAATTAATTAGTTAAATATTTAATCCATTTAAAATTACATCTACAACACAATAGTCTGCAAAAAGTGAAGGGGTCTAATTTCTGAAGCAACTGTACACGGGGACCAAGGAAATCTAGGAATATTTGTTTGTTCTGAAAATTGTTTACTGAATGTTTATAATTGTTACAAAATGAATTGCCAAATATACAAGGAACATTCCTGGTATATTTTTGCATGCATTTTGGGACTTTGTTGTAGTATATATACTTTGGGAATTTCTTCATTTTAGCTTTAGTAAAGTTAGTTTTATTGGGCAAATAACTTATTCAGCAAATAACTCGACTTTCTGGTTTGACTTTCTGCTAAAAGTTTTGCATATGAACAGCCACACCCGACAGAATGTAGTTCATTAACAATGGAATAGTACAGTGCACACTGACAGTGTGTGTGTGTGTGTGTGTGTGTGTGTGTGTGTGTGGTTGATGTGCTGCAAGTTCTATCCCCTCTTGTCCATTTTTGTGATTGTAAAAATATGATCACTAATCATCATCCTCCCAAATACTAAGTGTCTTTTTTATTTTTTATGTACAGTATGTTGCAAATTCTTACATAAATTCTTAAAGGGAGTGTTAAGGGGCAGGAAATAGCCATGAATTATATACAAAATGGTAAACGTCTGCATTTATATAGCGCCTTTATCCAAAGTGGCAACCCTCCAACAGCCAGACGACTGCCATTGTCGCCCTCAAATTATCACAGAGGGATGTATCCACTACACATCCAACATTCATCTATATCCAAAGTTCATGAAACTATGGGATGAGATATGCAATGAGACTTTTATTGGCCATTAGGTCAGGTCTCTCTTGAAGTCATAAAAGATCTGGACCCAATAGCTCAGTTCGGGACAAAGACCAATCATTTATTTTCCTCTGTACTCCACAATTTGAGTCTTATAATAGTGGTTAAAGTGCAGATGGACAGATTTTTAGCCCTTCGCGCAAGTCCCCTTGCGGCCACGACGCGGGCATCACATGACTGCTTGAGTCAGACATTCAGTGCTCCTGCAAGCACACGAAAGGAAACAAAGTTTTCGTTCCAAACTCATTACTAAGCGGCACAGGGAAAGGGTAAAAAATGGCTTTCCTTCTTAATTTATTTATACAGGAAAAGATTAAAAGTAACATTACAGGTGGTTAAAACATGTTACAGTTTGTCAAGCCTGACTCAGCTAAAAACTGGTTCTCAGCAGGTTCCATAGCAATATTGTCATAGCAATAAGATGAAGCCAAGAACATACAAATCGTTTCGAATCGCAATGGTGAAAAACACGGCTCACTGAATAGCAAAATTAACTAGATCAATTCTTGTGTAATTATACCTGTGGCATTGAATCTGGTCTGAAGCTATGTATTGAAACGACTGGTATCTGGTAATTTCATCTCTGCGATGTAGCCATGTGAGCTACAAGCCAGATAGGGTGCTGCTAATTTAGCAATTCCCTTGGACTGGTTATATACACTCACTGAGCAGTTTAATAGGTACACAATACTAATACTCGGTAGGGCCTTTCTTTGCTCTCAAAACAGCTGCAATTCTTTGTGGCATTCTTTGAGATTATGTTCCAGGTTGACATGATTGTATCATGCAATTTCTACATATTTGTCAGCTGTACATTCATGATGTGAATCTCCCATTCTACCACATCCATAACATCCATCAATAAAAGGTGTTTTATTGGATTCAGATCCGGTGACTGGGAAGGGCACTGAAGAACACTGAACTCATCGTCATGTTCATGAAACCAGTTTGAGACAACTTTGACCAGGGTACACTGCTTATATTTTGCTTCATAGATCTTTAGTAGTTTGATCTATCACCCTCAGAGTTTATAATTCAGAAAATGTATAGGTTTACCTCATACCTTAGTTTTGCATTTGCAGCAATTTATATCTAAATTATGAAAATAAACTACATTAAGTTGATATTGTAAATGTTAAAATACCCTTTATTAAAATCAGACAATGTGCACTTTAACTACATGCATTTTTTATTACAAATCACAAATTGTGGAGTTGAGGCAAATAAATAAATGATGGGAAATTATATTGAATATTACAAATATAATACAGTTTTCCTTTTAAATGTGAAAGAAACTTACCTCCATAGCAACGTGGCTAACTGCATCTCCCTGATGATTTGGTGATGAGGAATTACTAAGAATGAAAACAGGTTTGTATACTGTCACACAGCTGAATACTATTTGCATCACTCACATGCTTAGGATCTTATGTCTTTACTGGTGCTAAATCTATCACATTGCTACCCTGTAACATTGTTCTCCTGAGTTCATATCACATAACATGTACATGCTAACTGTAGTAATAGCAAGCAAAAATCTACTTCAGCTTTGCTAAATAAAGTGTTCAGGAACAGTTAGGTAACACATCAATGAACAGAAAGAGCCCCCTAGAGGCACTGGCCATGCACTGCATTTTTGTACTAGAAGAAATTAGGCTACAGACCTAAAAGAAGATTTAAAGCTAAATTAAATTAAATTAACCTGGCCATAGAATTTTAACATTCTTAAAGTGTGACTGATTTACCAATGTTTACTAAATGCTTGTGTCATAATGTTCACATTATGGGAATTTAACTGGATTGTTACCCAGTATTGTAGCTTGTTACTTTGAACTTAGATTTGAATAGAACTTGCTGAGCTGTCATAGCCAATAGCCAGTGCCTGCTTGGATTGCTACAGCCCCCATGATGGTTAGAGTCATGGTTGGTAGCACAGTTTAGCACGCATTGCAACGTTAGATGTTTGTCACAGTACAGAGATGAGCGGCGTGGAGGTGCGGTGAAGTGTGGCGGTATTGTGAGGTATAGTTACCTGTTGGGTACAGTGCAGGAGGTAAAGGTTGGAGTAGCTGCTGGGCTGGTGCTTGCGTAGGCATTGTCTGGCCATGGTGAACACTGGTGTAGCAAAGCACAAGAACACACCACACGGTTACCATCAAAAAGCCACACAACCGCACTGCTATCCGAATCTGCCCTACACAGTGATTCTTCAATCTGTTCTACGGCTAAACGGGTGTCCTGCCTTTACTTATTCCAGATTTTATCACACTGAATCTTGGAAATGGGTCAGAAAAAAAAAAACTAAAAGTAGGTAGTTTTGGTGATAACCTTTTCTTTTAAAACTGCCTGTTCAGGCTGAACTGGCTGGTACATAGGTTGATGGGCAGCTCTTAATTTTTAGCCTCAGAGCAGAGAAAGTCAACTTTGTTTCTGAAGTTTCTTGGACTTCACCTATATCTTTTCTGTGCATGCTTGCGCAATAATAAGAACGATTAACATGCTGAACTCTGACATTACTTTTTTGGCAGCCAATAGGAAATAGGTTAGCCTACTCGTACCCAGGTGTGAATGGATTGCTATTCAGCAACTGAACGAGCGACGATTTGATTCAAACTGCTCAATTGAAAACCATCAACACTAATTTTCAACATATAATCAAACAAGATAAATTTGAGTTAATTGCAATTGTTTGAAGAAGATGATAAAGGCTGTAGATGAGGAAGAATAATAGCCAGCATTGTAGTTAAAGAAATTTGAGATTTATAGGCAAACACCATGGAGATAATGCCTCCAACATACAGTACAGTACTGTGCAAAAGTCTTAGGCAGATTTTTTTAAATCCATAAAGTAAAGATTCTTTCTAAAATAATGAAATCACTGGTTTTAAATATAAAAAAGACTATAGAGAGCAGTGAAAGAGAGCAGTCTCACTTGCTTAAAAACTACACCAAATCAATATTTGTTGTGACCACCCAAAAAACTGCATAAATTCTCTTAGTCTTAACCTACCCGCTTAAGAAAATCAGCAGGTAAGTTGTACCAAACATATTGGAGAAATTGCCACAGGTCTACTGCAGATTTAGGCTGTCTCACTTGTTTCTGGCTAGCCTGGTACTTCCAGATAGCCTTGATCAAGTTTGAAAAGTGGTCCATTACATACTCCATTTAGTTTTCCCGGTAGAGCCATTTAAAAATTGCCAGGTGTCACAATGAAAAATGAGTTGTGCCACAAAATCTGATATTTAGAGGTCCATAACTTAGTAAAGAAAAACCCTAAATCTTTGTAAATTTGTATGTAGGGATGTAGAATTCAGATCTCACCTCAGGAAACATACCTCGACTTTTGTTTTGGGCCCTTAAAACATGTTACTAATAACATTCGCTGAGATATGACCTAAAGAATATTAATTGTGGCCATTTCAACCGACCCTCTACTTTGAATATGTTGAACTGGGATCTTTGGTACTTCCAACGATCCTAACTTCATACATCTTTGTATACCTGTAACACCCCCATAATCTAAAATGGACAATAAAACAATAATTTCTAAAATAACATCTGGGGAAACTGCAAGTTGGATACAAGGGAAAGTATTGGCTATGCCAAAGACAGACTAATGAAATATAGTGAAGAATGTAAATGTTATAAAGGATTTACAGGTGATAAGACGGTCTACCTGTGTGGAAGATTTCCTGGGGAAACTGAAAGTTTTAGAGAAGATTTAAACCAGTTGCCTGGTTCATTTTGTGAGGTAAGATTCAGAGTGGCATTTTTCTTGTATAACTGCTAAAAGCTTATGATAACCGAAGAAATGCCACCCATTTCACTGCAAGGCTTAATTGTGCACATGACAGGAGTGTTGAGTATCAATTGATTCCAACAAAACCATTTGTGGGAATGCATGCTGCCTGTAAAGTTTTAACACATAGTTAAGAAAATACACAGGGATCGAGGTCTAGCAGTACAGAATGGCAGCAGTTGAAAGCTTAGAAGGCTGTGGAAAGAGAACAGCTCAAGTGATAAGACTTAATCAAAATTTAAGATGTAGCTGGATTAATTCAACCAATTTAGACTTTCATCTCAACAGATAGTAATACTAGATTACAAAGATATTAGACTCGTGTGAAACAACACATATTGTATGAATACAAATAAGTACAATTTAACTTAAGATCTATCCAATGGACTATTCAATGGACACTGGGGGCATTAAATTATACTATATAAAAAAACAAAGTAGAACTAAATTTTGAAGATCCACATGCCGAACCAACCAGTACCTTTACCTGAGATAACTGACAGAGAGGGGATTGATTCAGCAAATTCACAACCATGTTAATTGGCCTTCCAGAATAAAGGGGAACTACCAAGACACATACTGGGACCTGATTTTCATGGGAGTCACAGCAGTATCATTACTGGCGTTAATGGTTGGCTCTGACTTGCTACCTTCGGGTTTTAATAACATAGCAAAAAGGATGCCGAATACACAGAATTGAAAGCTGTAATAAAAGCTGGAACACAGCAGTCTGAGTGTAGACTACTGGGTTACTATATAGTGCTACTGGGACTCCCTTCCCTTGGTACGGCTACTATGTTGTGAGATTTTGGTCACTTTAATAACAATATGTTGTTCCTGAGTTAAACTAGCATTTATAGGGCCAAATATCTCCAAAATGAAAGTAGATGCATTTTCGGAGGTGAAATATTATCTCGATTTCCTAATTCATTAAGATGAAGTTACGGACCGCTAAATGTCATATTTCATGCTGTGACAAGTTTTTTATTGGGACACCTGGAAAACTTTAAATGGCTCTATCGGGAAAAGGAATTTCACCTTTTCTACTGAGACACTGCAGAAAACAAAAAAATATATATACAAATATCTATGACCAAATGTATATATTTATAAAAAATAAAGTTTGTAAAACTTTTGCACAGTACTGTCATTTCAGTTTTACACTGAAACGGAGACTTTGAATAGAATACATGACAGCAATACATAAAGACAACTGCATGAAATGCAACAAACAGATTTGAATCTGCATTCTCAATGGATTCGTTGATTAAAAGAGGCAGTGCAAGTCTAAAAGAGCAGCACTGAAGTGGGAATTATGCCAAATTCATTATGATATTACTTTTAAATCAATTACCTTTTTTCACTATTATTTCAGCTCCTTTTTCCATTTTGTGTTTTCTCTCGTTTCTCACATTTTAGCGCTTTTCTCAGTGTGCCCGTAATATTACATTTTCCCATTAGTCAATAACATATGTACTAGAATTTATTAATATAATTGATGAAATCGAGAAAATAAAGAAAAGAGTTTTGCCACATTTGGTTTAATTATCTTTATGAAATTATGCCACTATGGGTACAGAAATCAATGCTGCAATGCTGGACAAGTCTGATAGGCTTGGCGGTTCTTGGTAGTAAAAAAAAAAGGTACTACCGACACCTTTATAGAGTTAAAGTAAAAACAAATTTTTTTTACAATGTGTATGGACCAAACCTGGCTAAAAGAAATAGCCCTGTAGATATTTGTTATTGAGTAACAAATCATGAATTTAAGTTAGACATTACTTGAGTTATGTCTTAATATGGCTTCTTTGATTCAATGAAATGACAAATAATATACTGCATGCGCTGCAATCGTGTGCGTGTTCGGTGAATAGCTGCCTCTGCGACATGTATTTGGGCAGAAGATATAAAAAAATAAAATAAAGAAATAAACTGATATAGCTATCAACCACAAGCGGACAATGAAATGGAGCAAAAAAACGAAAACAAGGAAGGGCAGATTGAATCATCATTAATCAGTACCTCGGAATCTTTTAAACGTTTAAGAAACAAGCGATGGGCCTAATGAAGGTTGCACTGCCTTGACAGATTCCTAATCCTGTCAAATTCAAATGATACTGCAGCCATTACCCATCATTGTTCAGAATAGGCAAATATTTTTACAGAATGTTTTAAATATCAAATAAAAATTATATTTTAACATTATGACAAACCAAATTTGAGCACAACTCTACTTAATGATACTGTGATATACAACACTGATATCTTATGCTGTGCACTCTATAAGACCTAACTCTGGTATTTAACACACTGAACTGTGCAGCAGAGATGAAAATAAAGCAGAAGTGCTTACACTGCCGCGCTTTGGCAGAGAATCGCCGCAGTCTGCGGGTAAAGTCCGCTTGCTTGACTTTTTCAGCTCGTGTTCAGCTGCTTCTTCAATGATAGGCTCAAGCCTCATCTAGAGACACACCAGAGATTCGAATCAGAAGGTTTATAGATAATGAGCACATACGTACCACACACATTAAAGTGAAATCAGTGGTTTATAGACACTGTAAGAACATACTTATCCCACAGATTAGACTGGAAGCACACATTTATGCAGCGCCATCTTTACTATTCCACACTACTGTGCAAGGGATTGTTTATGCAGAATAACATTGACCACCATGCTGCAAGGTCACTGCTTGACAAAATCTTGGCCCCATTGTGACAGTATGTCTAATGAAGGGGCAGCAGTAGAGTAGAGGTTGTGGAATGAAGGCGGCAGGATCTTACACTGCTGCTGTAGCCTGGACTGATGTACTATATATGGAAATGGTCTGTAAATTAGGACAATAATTCCCCATGAGAGCATCTGCCAAGAAATTAAACATTGAGGAACATATAAGCTCTAGTACCTGTATCTGAAAATCTAAATCAATCATGGTTTCTGCTGGACAATCAATGTGTGCTTGTGTGCATGTGAGCGTGTGTCTCCGCTATACTCTGAAGCCTTTTAGCAGATAATATTGACTTTCACATTATATCATATACATTAAACACTGGCCAGATGACTCAAGTGATGAGTTTAAAAATGAAAAAACTGAGCAGTGATGGATTTAATAAGATGACTGAGCTGCACAGTAGAAGTAATGATTTAGCGTTATAGTAAGGAGGTTTGTTTAATAAGGTAATTGAACAGTACGTTTAGGCAATGAGTTTTAACATTTAATGATTGAGCATTACAATAAGGTGATGAGTTTAATAAGGAACAGTAATGACTGAGCATTAGAGTAAGGTGATGAGTTTAAAAGAGTATCTGAGCTGTACAGTAGTGAGGCAATTGAGCAGGACAGTATGGTAATAACTGCTCAGTAGTAATGAGGAATAGAGTAGAAGGATGAAAATAACACTGTATGACTGAGCAGTGAAGTAAAGCGATGAGTTTAATAACTGAACATTGAGCAGTGGTGAGTTTGGGCGATGACTGGGCTGGATGCCAGATTGGGCTTTACTTCAGACAGGATAGTGGTATCATAGGAGGGCTGGTATTTCTCTTTCTCCAGCGCCGTACGCTTTTCCATCTTTTCCCGATCAGTCTTCTGTTTCCTGTCAGCCCCTTTGGGCTGAAGCAGTCAAAGGAAGGGAAGAGTCACTTTTTTGGCTGCATTTTGTACATATTCTTCAGATTAAATGACATTACAGGCAATCAACAGATGCTCGTATGCAGAGGGACCTACACAACTTTTACTCATTATCCATTTACACAGCTGGAAAATATACTGAAGCAGTTCAAACTACAGTGCAGTCCATAGGTATTTGGACAGTGGCACAATTGTTGTTATTTAGGCTCTGTACTCCAGCACATGGGATTGGAAATTAAATATCAAATAAAAGTACAGACTATCACCTTTCATTTGAGGGCATTTACATCCATATTGGGTGATCAGTGTAGGAATTGCATCCCTGTCTACACATAGTCCGCTGATTTCATAGGAACAATACTAATTAGACAGTTGGCTTCTCAGTGCTTTCTGATTAGTCAGGAGTATTCAATAACTTCCTTTGTGAGGGTATAAAAGAAAGCTTTCAGTCTAGTCTTGATTCTAGGCTTTTGATAAACATACTGTAGACCACCCTGCCAAACTACCACAGCAGCACCATACTGCTCCATTTTCCCAATAATGACATGGAAGCTTGGACCCATGTACATTACATTGCAATTATTTAGCCAATCCTTTTTTCCCAATCGACTTACAGTTGATTAGACTAGGCAGGGGAACATCCCTCCTGGAACAATGTGGGGTTAAGGACCTTGCTCAAGGCCTAACAGCTGCACAGATTATAGCGTGACTACACCAAGGCATGAACCACCAACCTTCCTGGTCACGCACCTTAGCCACTAGGCTACATGCTGTCCCAATTCCAGTTTTACAACATCTAATTTCACCAGATTCAGCACAGCTGAAACCGTGGGCCTCAGCTCAGCCATTCGGGTTGGACCTATCATCGTGTCAGCTCGGCTCACCTTGAACACCTTGATTTGGCAGCTGGCAGAGTGCAGGTGTTCAGTGTACTCCCCACTTTCGTTCTGCTTGAAGGTGTCGATTTGGATGCGAAAGGGCACTCCCTTCTCCCCTCCGTGTTTGCGGGGGGTGAACTCTGTGCTGATGCAGTGTACCTTGGAACACAAAAGCAGAGAAGGCCGGGTGATGAAGCCTTGAATGATGAGATCCATTTCTCTAGAACACATGTGGTCTATTAGTTTATTTAGTGTAGGGAAAATATATTTATTTGCAAAAGAGATGCCTCAGTACACAAGAAATCCTGACTAGCTATACATAAACCAGGTCACACAGAATATATGCTGGTCAATGACAAATGCAAGTCAAGTAATAATGTCGTTATACAGTGGAATCTAGAATTACAGGCCACATTGATGAATATGCACAAAAAGTGCTGTAAACTAAAAATAAACCGAAATAACAGTTATTGAAATAAGCTTTATTAATTACACTTCATTAATGATTCACTAGAATCAACTAAAGTCTTACATTTAAAAAAGAAAAAAGAAAAAAGTTTTTTTCTCCAAAAAACAGCTTCCACAATTATTGGCACCCCTGGTTTAATACTTTGTGCAAACACCTCTGGCAAAGATGACAGCCACAAGTCTTCCTATAATTTGTGATAAGGTTACAAAACACATTGGGAGCGATTTTTGACCATTCTTCCACGCAGAACTTTTCAGAATCATTGATATCCTTGGCATCTTCAGTTCAGACCACTTGGCATCTTCAGTTCAGATTTTTCATAGGATTAAAGTTTTCATGTATCCTACTGGACAATCTACCTATGAACAAGACTCAGCATCCTAGCAAAGACAAACATATTTTCTGCCAAGATTCCCTAGTACTTTGTTGAATTAATTGTGCCATTGATCTTAAATAGTGCCCCTGGACAACAGGCAGCAAAACATGCCAAAACATCAATGCACCACCGCCATATTTGACAGTAGGTATGAGGTACTTTTCCCTGTATGCATTCCATTTTGCCGCTAAACACGTTTATATTGTGTGTGGCCACAATATAACATTTTTGTCTCATCTGACCACAGCACTCTATTCCAGCCATAATTCCAATGATGTCCGGAAAACTGAAGATGCTTGGCTTTGTTTATTGTGCTCAGTAAGGGCTGTCTTCATGCCAAACTTCCCAAAGAGTTTGCTGGTGTGGAAGTGCCATTTTATGTTTTTTTAGTTTTAGTTTTCTTATTTGGAACCAATCTTAATTCTTAAACAGCAATTCTCTGGTTACTTATGGCCTCCCTCACCATCTTCCTCTTCCTGGCAAGTCTGCAACCATTCCATATGTTTTACGCCATTTTATTATTGCCCTCACAGTGCTGAGTGGTATGTTTAACTGGTTATGGGGGTTTTTTGTACCCATTACCCGACTTGTGATGGTCAATTACCATCTTTGTCTTCTGAATTGACAGTTCTTTGGCTTTGGCAAAGGGATGTTGTATGCTTGTTACCTCATCTTTAGACTCTTATCCCGCCCCCAAAGACTTTAGATTTTGCATCATCCTGTATTGTAATTGTGTGCTGCGCATTGCAATACAAAGCAGAGCTTTGTAGTGCAAAAGCACACACCTTAATATTCTCAGCCATACTTCATAATTTTATTTATTTAATTTTCTTCCTTCAAAAGTTCGGCATGCTACTCCTCCCACAGCTTTGAGAAATCCCAGGCATGGGAAAGACTTCTCAATTCTGTGACATCTCGTTTTCTTACGAAATGCGAAAAACCGACCGATTTTTGCCCATAGGAATGAATGAGAATTCGTAAAAAAAAATCTCACACATTGATCAAACCCACCCCTCTTTGGAGCCACACCACTTCGTCATACTTTGTCGCAGAAACGTGATTAAAGGTTTAAACGGGTCACAAGACTTTGAACTGTGTTGGTTTAAAGACACTTTTTGATATCTTCTACGGTTTTTACAAAATCACAGTTTATGTTTTATAAAATTTTTGAGATTTTCAGATTTTATAATGGGTGTGTATTGCGTGGCTTTAGAGTGCGGTGACATCACCCACTCTAGCATTCAGCCCTTCTAAATTTTATCAAAAATATTCAAGACATTCTCATCTTACTCCCACAGCTTCTACTCTACAACAACATTATACATCAAAATGTAGAAAAACTTGTCCTCTCTCGTTCAATGTTACTTCCATTGAGATAGGACTCACGGTTTTTTTATAAATCGCCCAAAAGTGCAGAGAGTGCCGGATCCAGCTCTCATTGACTCCAATGTTATCTGAAGCGTCAACTGCCGCGTAAAGTAGGCACAATATGGTGATTTATAAACTGTCACCGCTCCTGCATTTTAAATCCTACAGACACATCTCATAGATCTGAATCGCCATTGAAGTCTTGGGTCGCTCAAAATACATTAGACAAATTAGATCTGACTTATACTTTTGAAGATACATGGATTTGTTCGGCACCAGCGCCATTTAGCTTCACCACTAGCATTCAGGCCGTAAGCAGTTAAACATTTACACAAAGTTGTACACACAAACTGCCGCTACTCCTTCAACAGTACCTTGACATATTATATATCAAACTGTTCATATTTTCACCCTGTCACTCACATTCAAATATCTAAGAGATATGACGTATAGTTTTGGAAAGAGAAGCGTTTAAACCCGAGCATGTCAGAAAAAAAAGTTAGTTCCTAGATCTCTAACAGACAGAGACTCTCACACACACAGAACATGCACAAGCCCCTGGTTGCTTGGCACACAAACTGCCGCTACTCCTTCGATTTTCACAGTACCTTGACATAAGCACAGTACATGTGGTATCACTCGTTTTAACCGCAGCAGTGACCGGAATAGAAATTAAATGTGAGTTATAGTTTTCAAGATACAGCGATTTGTTTGACGTTAGCTTCAGTGCTAGCTTTCGTTAGCTTCGTTGCGCTAGCTTGCGTTAGCTTCGGCGCTAGCTTGCGTTAGCTTCGTCGCGCTAGTTAACATTAGCTTCGGCGCTAGCTAGCTTAACTAACTAACTGACGGTCTGACTAACTGATTAACTAAGTGACTGTTACTAACTGACTAACTAACTAGCTAGCTGACTGGCTAACTAGTTAGCTGACTGGCTAACTAACTAACTAGCTGACTGGCTAACTAGCTAGCGGACTGGCTAACTAACTAACTAGCTAGTTAGCTGACTTACTGAGACTAACTAGCTAGCTAGCTGACTGGCTAACTAGTTAGCTGACTAACTAACTAACTAACCAACTAGCTGACTGGCTAACTAATTAGCTGACTGGCTAACTAACTAACTAGCTAGTTAGCTGACTGACTAACTAACTAGCTAGCTGACTTACTGACTGACTAACTAGCTAGCTAGCTGACTGGCTAACTAGTTAGCTGACTGACTGACTAACTAACTAACTAACTAACTAACTAGCTGACTGGCTAACTAGTTAGCTGACTGGCTAACTAACTAGCTAGTTAGCTGACTGACTAACTAACTAGCTAGCTGACTGACTCCATCCTGTCCACATTATATGAAAATACCAAGGTTTTTAACTGTTTTATTTCTATGTCCATGTCTTAATGGTTGTGCTAACTGTAACAGGAGGGTGGGTGTGGTTGAGCAACCCATACTTAGCCAGACAACGCCACCTTGGGAATTGTACCCTTATACTGCCCAGACCACCCTAGCAACCACCCAGAACACCCTAGCAACCGCCCAGAGCACCCTAGCAACTGCCCAGAACACCCTAGCAACTGCCCAGAACATGTGTATAGATGAGGATGTCTATTTTTGTGACAACCAAAATTTGTTTTAGATCTGTGTGTGTGTGTGTGTGTGTGTGTGTGGCCTATGAACTTATCATAAGGGCAAATACACACACACACACACACACACACACACACACACACACACACACACACACGTGTATAGATGAGGTTCTCCATTTTTGTGAGGACCAAATTGTGGGTTACATCTGTGTTTGTGTGAGGGATGGGCACCAGCAGCAGCACACTTAAAATTTCCCTGGAATTTTTTCTAGTTATTATTATTATTATTTTATTTATATTTACATTCTACTTTATTTTATATCTATGTTTCTATATGTTGTCTGCATGCACTGACAAACCACAGCAAATTCCTTGTATGTGAAAACTACTTTCTGCGATTCTGATTCTGATTTTATACTCTAGAGAAACAGGAAGTGATGGAATGACACAATCTCAGTCTAAAGGAACTATATTAACTAAATGAAAGTAAAATTGTATTGCCAATTTCACTTTGTCGGATTTTATTTTCAATAATATTGGCACCAGTGGTTTTCAGAAAGAATTAGATTCAATAAAAAAAACACCGAGATTAAATATATAAAAAATAAAAATACATCAGAAATACAAGTACATTTCCCGTATGCTTGAACATAATCATATATCATTATCCCAGAAAAGGTCTATTCCATCACTAAAACAGCTTCTGTCAAAGGAGAAGCAAATATAGTTAATTATATTTATGCTTAATCTATGGTCTCAAATTTTAAAATCGGTTAGTAGGAGTCGACTATGATTGTTTAAATGATAACATCTTTAATGAATGATATGACTGTTTAAACAAATACTTAATCGGGCCTTTGTGCAAGCTAATTAATAGCATTCTGAAAAAATATACTGCCTCACAGCTGATGTCTGTTCCCATGGAGACCAGTGAGCTGCTTTGCTTTATCTAATTAAACAATCTAAATTCCTCATTTATATGCCCAATTTAAAGGTACAATGGGTCATTTTGGACTTATAATGGTCAAGAGAGGAATTGCAGCAACAAACACACACAAACCACAACACTGTTTATCCCACCCCTTCTCTGTGAACCCACTGAACGACACTGAAACGACATTGAAACGCCATTGGCTGTTGAGCATTATAGTCATCTAATTTTCAACCAATGAGTTTGGATTATTGTACAGCTATATAATGTTTTGGTAGAGAGTGTAATTTCATTCCACCCGAATCTGGAATGCGCAATTCACCAACTATAACCTCAGAGATCTGAAACTCAGAAAACCGAAAAGTATCTAATTCAAAATGACTGCAAAACACAAACAAGGAACACAAATGAAAAAATTTAAATTATATCAAAATCAGACAAGTGAGCTTAACGGCTGATGCTGAAAAGTATCCTACAATGAAAATAGCCTACGGCTTTTTACATCAAAAAGGACCAGGATAAATTTCACTGTTGTGTGGAAGTGAAAGGAGGTGAATTAAATATTGCATGATATGGTGGTTACGGCCAATGGAAGCACCGACTTTGACTTTCACTTACCATCAGTGTTCATCCAGAAGAGTGGGAAACCTTGTTGCTTTGCCAACGTATGGATACGTTTCTGATTTGGCTATTTTACAAGTCTACAATTTAGCCCATTATTAGTTATTTGATCCACATTATATGGGGGCGTGGTTACAGGCAACTACAGCTATCAGCATCACAGGCAGAAATGTGCATTATCCTGCCGCAACTGAACAGACAATCACAAATTAAGTAACCGAAAAGCGCTATTTTCCTGGTTTATTGGTTTATTATCACTCAAAATAAACTGAAATAAACATTTAATTTGGTAAAAATTGGTGTAGCCTCTCAACATCACCAGAGTTCAAAAAATTTAATTGTTCTGAATGACTGTCATTCCTGATGTGTTATGTTCTCTGAGGTTCTACTGTATGTACAAATATGCTCTTATACGGCCCTGCTGCCAACTCAGGAGTGAAGATAGTCCAGGGACATCATCCAAAACACACACCTCTCACCAACTGCTTCTTTTCACACCAGTCGCGAGCAATGCATGCACAGATCGAGGGCGGAGGAAATTCTTGTGCCTACTTAGAGAGCAACCCATGGGTGCCTAGCAAGAGTAGCTGGAGCAACAAACGCTTCAGTCCCAACCGACTGCATCCCTCCCATATCCCTGAGCAGTGCGAAGCTAATTATGCGTCACTCCTGGGGGGCTGAGGGCCAGTCGGCACCGGCAACAGGTGGGCTTTAGAGACCGTGGAGCTCACTCATGCTTAATGCTCATGCTTCTGCCAAGCAGGATGTCAAAGCAATGCCATCTTTGATGGCGACAGGCTCTTCGCTCATTTATTTTTGTTTTGTTTGTTGCTTCTCACAAAGAGGCAGTCCAGATGAGATTTTTTTGTAAAGACATTCTATAAGAAATGTGCACAGTGCTTCAGCACAAATTTTACAAAAAACTATTTACAGAAAAATATCTAATCTTTACACTTAGATCTTACACTCTCATCTATCTCTAATGTGAGGAGTTTATCAGATCAAATAATCCCACTGCCCTGATCAGAGGTACCTGGACAAAAACTGAGGCTCGCTTGGATAGGTCCCAGAGGAACTCTGCAGCGTTGAGCTGTGAGGGGTTGGTCTTGGGATCAATGACTCCAACAGACATGGGAATATCTGAGTGGGAGAGAGGAGGTGTCTCGTTGGCATGGCTCTTCTCGCAAAGTTCTAGGATGAAGCACTGTTAACTAGTCATTACAGCAGTGTTATAACACTGAGAACACAAGGACATAAAAAGTAGCTTTTAAAACATACCATTTAAAGGTTGGTTGGTAAGAGGAGACTGTGAAAGAACCGGATGATCGCCCCTCCCACTGTCTCCCTCATTTCCCCCCTGCGACTGGTCTCCATCACAGCCCTGCCCATGTTTTCCAGCAAAGCCACTCCCACTCATTTCCCCCATAGCCCCTCCCACCATTTCCTCCATAGCCTGATAGCTCCTCCCACTGCTCTCCCTTTCAGGCACTTCCATCTCCTTGTGGGCCTTACCCATGTCCAGGAGCCGGTCACCAGGGCGATTCCACTTCCATCCTTCTAGCTGCTGGTGCTCCATGTATTGCAGTCGACGGTCATGGAATACCACTCGCACGATGCTCTGAAGAGGCAGAAGCACTGGACATTCAGGATCTCCTTGCAACCATACATAGGACCTCCCACAAACAAAATGCACAGACTCCACGTGACAGAAATACAAAGAAGTTAGAGAACCAAACAAGAATGTTGATACAGTGTGCGGTCAAGTAACTAGTGCTTAAATCCTCATTACAATGAATCCTATTTTTCTCATTACAGCTACACTCAGTACACCCTTTTATTAGGTATTTATTATGACTATTTTTTTAGACTCAATAAATCTGCTGCTACTGTAGCCTATCCACCTAGATTTGATGCGTTGTGTGTTCAGAGAGGCTGTGTTCTTTCACATACCACTGTTGTAATGTGTGGTTGTTTGCTTTACAGACACCTTCCTGTCAGCTTTTACCAGTCTGGCCATTCTCCTCTGACCTCTCTCATTAAAAAGGCCTTCACAACTGCTGATCACTGGATGTTTTTTTGTTTATTACACCATTCACTGCAAACTCTAGAGACTGTCTGGCACCAAACTCTAGAGATTGCCTGGCATCAACAATCATTCAGTCACATAAATCAATTTTCTCCATTCTGATGGTTGATATGAACATTAACTGAAGCTCCTGACTGATATCTGCATGATCTTATGCACTGCTGCCACACGATTGGCTGATTAGATAATCGCATGAATACATTAATGTACAGGTGCTAATAAAACAGTGGCATCTTTGCAGTTGCAGTTCATAGATGGCATCGGGCAAGTTTGTGATTAAATGCACATTGGGACATATAGCACACTTACCTTGACCACTTTATTCTCAAGCTCTGGCAATTCCCCCATCTTCCTGTTATCCAGCATCCGTATTTCATAAGACTGACCTGGCCAAAGAGGGAAATCCAAGTAACAACATGGCACCAAGCAGCAATCGCGAGAAGCTTTAAATAAATAAATTAAAACTTCCTTCTGTGAACCAAACTTGATGTAACTAGCAAATTACAGTTGTCTTCTTGTGTCATATGTTAAACTTATAATTGAATGTGGCTGATGAGTCTGAAAATGACATTGCCAACTCATTGCAGGCTTGAGCCAACAGAAGATGGCCGTTTAATGTCCATCAGAGGAACGATTGACAATGCCCACAGCTAGACCGCCAGTTAGAAAAGCAGCCAAGATTGCCTGTGGTAGTCAACAATGTAGTGTTGATACCTTTCTAGGCATGAGGTCTGAATGTGCTCATTTGTGGTCAGGTAATGTTCAAAGCTTTTTAATGTTTGCAGCATTAGCTTATCGCATCTGCTGGTCAGTCACTCTACAGCAGCAGACCCCAACCACTGGGTCGTGGACCGAAACAGTTAACGGTTTTGAAGAAAGACATTCATTATCTGTCATTTCTAGCACCATTTTATGAACATCAAACAAAAAGTTTGGAAATTTGTGTTTGGGTTGCGCTCATGAAAAATTTGCCAAATCTTCGCTATGCTGATTGCTGCACCGATAGAGTAAAACCTTTTGGTGGAGGCAGTGGGATGGTGTGGGGCGGCATCTCCATCACTGGAAAAACAAGGCTTGTCATCATTGGAGGCAATCTCAATGCAGAGAGATATTGAGATGAGATTCTGCAACCAGTGGCAATCCCATATCTCCACAGTCTGGGACCGAACTCCATCCTCCAAGACAACGCTCGCCCCCACAGAGCAGGGTCTATCAGAGACTACTTCCAGAATTTGGGAGTAGAGAGAATGGAATGGCCTGCCAACAGTCCTGACCTCAACCCAACTGAACACTTGTGTGATCAGCTGGGGCATGCTGTTTGTGCTAGAGTGACCAACACAACCACGTTGGCTGACTTGAGACAAATCCTGGTTGAGGATTGGAATGCCATCGCACAGTAGCGTGTGACCAGGCTGGTGACCAGCATGAGGAGGAGGTGCCAGGCTGTTGTGGTTGTGTATGGTTCTTGTACACACTACCGAGGCTCCTGACTGTTTGTTAAATGAATAAAATGTAATATTGCCAATATGTTTCTTCCTTGTTACTGATAGACTTCAATCATCCAATCCACCAAACAACACTAAACAAGAGTCAATAGCAACAGCAGAATAAGCTGTTTGGCATTGGCAGAGAAGATTTGGCTAATTTTGCATGAGCGCTACCCACTCACTCAGCTGTGCTGCTCATCCCACAACTGCATGTTCCTTACAAATGGGGCACCATTTAAAGGAGAAATAAACAGGCTTTCCAACGGTATAAAATGTATTGCCAAGAAGCATTGTTACAACAGAGAAATAATCTACCAAACACAAATTTCCGAACTTTTTGTTAGATGTTTACGTGGTTATATTTGACACATGTTTTGTTCATAACAATCTGTCTATTTTCCACCAATTTTCTCTATTTTTTATTTTGGAAGCATCTTGTTTGTCCTATGTCTCTGGCAGTTTTTTATTATCCATCAGCCTCCCTTGACTTTCATCAGCACAACTCTGGTCCTCATGCAAACAAACTCAATAATTGAAGTTTGGAAACAAGACTAGATACTGAAAGCTTTCTTATACCTGCACTTGGAAGCAACTGAAAACGCATGACTAATCAGAAATTACGGAGTATTACGGAGCCCTGAAATGTACTACATACATATACTATGCATAAAAAGCGCTGCAATTCCTACAGGGATCACCCGATATGGATGCAAATACCCTGAAATTAAAGGCATTTAAAATCCAATGTGCTGCAGACAGAGCCACAATAACAGAAATAGTACTGTTATCCAAACACTTAAGGACAGCTCTGCATATTACCACAACTTAGATTAGTGAGCAATGAAGCTACTTTTGTATAAAAGAATCATTAAAAAATGTGTGTGTGGCTGATGGGTTCTGGAATGGCTCAGTCAATAAATGTGCTAAGCTGTATGGAGCTATGGAGACATCACTAGTCCCATGTTTGGGTTATGACATAAGTAGACTATGACTGGGTTCTGGAATAGGCCCTGCCAGGTTCAGGAGGGTTTATTTGTTCCTGAGGGTTCCTCAGGAATCTGTTCAGGTCTCATCTCAAAAGAGAAGGCCAGTTTCTATCCCCAGCCTACCTTAGTGTGTCCATAGGGCTAATGGATGCTACTCTGTGCATCTATATCACCCAGATGGAAGTGGAAGAATACTGAACTCACAGAGTATTCTGTATTCTGCAGAGTTCATAGGGCAGGGTGACCGAGGAGGGAACCTACACCTCACAATACTTGGAACAATGGTCTCAGTAGAGTGGGGATCTGGCCAACATACCTTTGCACCCAGTATAAATAAGCATCTCTCAAAGATCACTGCTCAACTTAATGCTCATTTTCCATAGACTCAAGTCCTAACCAAGCATGAAGTGGGTTAAATTCAGGAATGCACCCTGACTGACAGGCAAGGACATTGTTATTTAAGCCATGAAAAACCTTTTGAAAAATGTCCTTAACGACTGGAGATTAAAAGATTTGAAACAACCCTTCATAAAACACTGATTACTGAAAGGCTGAAGCTCAAGGCTGCACACCAAACAGCTCACCTTGATTCAGGTAAGTGAGGGTTTCATCATGGAGTTTGACAGCCGGTGATGTGGAGGCACATAACACGTACTGGAATGGTGGGTTTTTGGTCTCAGTGTCAGGGGAGAGATTGCCATCTTCCTGTTTGAATATGGGCAGTGCCAGGACGTCGCTGTGAGAACAGGGGAGAACCATTTCAGTGAGGAACATAGAAACAAGTCTACAGCAGCAGAACTACAGCAGCACGTTCTGTTCATTGCACAAAATGCTAATTTTCAACTGGCAGCCAAAAACTGAAACCTGATTTCATTTTTAATGGGCAGCCTTTCTTCTGTAAGCTTCTTGTATCTTTTGCTCTTTCCATTTCAAATTAAATCCATGGGTTGCATGCCCTGTTAAACTATGCAATGAAAGTCACCAATATGGAGCAAAATAAAATACAATCAGAAAAGCATTTTCTCACACACTGTGAGACACCCCTGGGAGGACAGAAGAACTGGACAGAGGGAGATACAAGTTTTCACCGGCGTTTAATTATTGTGATTGCCCACAGGAAGTGAGAGAACGCAAACACAGAACTGTTAAACCAACAAAAAGTATTCTCCCTTCACCCTCACAGGATCCAGGTAAAAAAAACAAACTAAAATAATAAAGGCAAACTAAACCAAAACTTAAACAGTAGCGTTTCAGCTTCACTCGCAGCTCTGGCAACACAGACAACGCTTTCTCCTACGGCGACAATCTCAGGCCTACTGTGGAAAGAAGGACACCTAAGTCCTGGGCTGACTCGTAACTCCGTCCAGACGTGTGTGCCTACTTAAACAGTAGGTGTGGTCCTCAGATTGCCTTGCTTCCTTCTTGCACATCTGAGTGCAGCCGGCACACAATTTAGCACCCAACCCACCCTAGTACCGCTCTCTCAGACAAAATTTGACCCATTCACACCACACAATGGTTACGTATGCACGCAACACCATTGTTTTCAATCTCATAATCCAAACTTCCTTCAAATGACAAAGTGGAACACATCTGCACTTAACCAAATAATTTGCATTGCAGTAACAATGACAACACACTTTTTTGCCAATGAAAGGTGGTAGCAATACATTTGAAAAAAGAAACGTATTTATCCACTTCACTTCCTCGAAATTGGGGCACTAATCGGCACACATCAAAATCAAGCAAACTCACAGACGACGTGCCTTAGGAAACCAGTCAAGGAATTGAGGAGGGACTGGATGCGGTGCACGGACTGAGACCGGAGTTTCCACCGCAGATGCAACACACATAACTCATCATCATCATCAGGGAAAATCCTAATTTGCTGCTAATTTAGCAGCAAATCAACAACCGTCTAACTGTTAAACATTGGGACAAAATCTTCAAAATCTAATTTGGCATTTAAGAATGACGAGTTGCCAATTCTGTTTTGACTAGCCTGCAATTCGTTTTAGATGAGCCCCCAATTCAGTTATCACTATCAACAGAGATCTCCTCCCAGAATCAACTTCAAAAACAATAAAGGAAAAATAATAAGACAAAATAAAAAATTGTGTCATGATGGATGGATGCATGGATGGAGTCACTATATGGCGAGCAATGGGGCAAAACAAAATCAAAGTCAGGGTGGGCGAACAGGGCCGAGCATGAGTAAGTCATGGGGAAAAACAAACAAAAAGGGCTGGTCAAGAATCAGAGTTGTAAAGGATGAAGCAAGGGTCAAATTCCTGGGTGCCAGCATCAAACGACATTGATATCGATAACTTACTGTAACATGGAGGAATTCAGAGGACGTACAATTCAAAAAGATACTTAAAGACCCACGCAGTCATTTCCAAAGAACTAAAGAATTATGTGGATGGCAACTAAGTACCTTGGTGGGTCATGGTACCTGTAGTATTAAATGTCTTGTACTGGCATCTTGGGAACCTGGGAAACAACTTTACTTAGCCAACTGAACTCTATGATGCAGAGCCGTTGTTACTGTTGCAGTTCGCATAAGGCTACTGTGGCAATGTCAAATACATCCGTGGTAGTTAGGCATGGTTTATTTGACAAAACGTTATGGAAGTATTCTTTCCATATCTTGCCTGATGAGTGATGAGTTTGTTTCCACGGTGATGAGCTGAGCAAGGACTGTAAAGCATCTGTTATATAAAACGATGAAGAAGAATGAAAAGTGGAAGATGAAAGATGAACAAGGATGTAGTGTCGGTCCGACATTTATTTTAAATACTTTTTTTCCCCCTTGAAGTACTTTTTATGAGGATGTTTATTGTTACTTGTTGCTTGCGATAAGCCATTAGCATTAATTTAGTAACTACGTTACTGAGTGGGCCTACACTGGATTCCAGAGTATCTCTTACCCATGCTACAGTGCCTTTGCCTCCCTAACGATAATATCTAGCAGGAAAGATTAGCACTGCTCCAGTGGTTTTAAACTTTTTACTTTTTTTAGTAGTAGAAAGGGGTACATTTATATTTGTTCATGACCATCTCCTAGCTTGAGTTATTTGTCTTTAACCAAGGTGATGGATGCATGTTACTTGATTTTAATACCCCAGTGGTAAAATAATAAGCTCACAAGGCCACAAATTTCCCAAGATTGACATCAAGTTATAAAAGTAGCATTTTAATGCAGATTCATTTTAGTTAGATTAGAAGATTGAGATGCATATCCTTTTATAAAAAAGAAAGTACTTACATGTACATCACTTGCAAAACGAAATCATTTTCTCTGAGCAACAATTACTGTGAAGGTTTACTTCACAAATAATTTTGAGCACAGAATCAAACTTTCATAACCTGTATTGTTTATTTTATAAAGGTTCTTTGCTCATCTTAGGGTGTGAATATCAATTGTATGAATAAGTTGACAGTTTGTAAATCTGAAATCTTTAAAGAAATTAAAGTAATCTTCCACTGAGTTGTGATGGAAGCCCCAGTAAATAACTTTGCAGATTTATGACAATCAACAACCAGTCTGTTCTCATAACACCTCATCCTGATTACTTGGCTTTCATTTTCATGTGTACGGAGGAGGTTAAATTCTGTCTTTTGCTCCTTGTTCCATATAAACATCAGATTGCCATAGGAAAAATACTGGGTCAACAGAAAAATGAAAACAAAATACATCGCAGCTGGCAGCCTATATATCTACTCAATTTTTGTACAACCCAGGTGTGCACGATATGTGTCCTTTCTTTGCCAAAATCAGGAGATAATTTCTCTCCACTCACTCAAAAAACATCTTCCTAATTTCTGCTAGCCTAACTAGAGAAAACAACACATTTGCTTTTCATGAAGAACATTTACAGTGTTCCCTGAATGGTGGTCCTGTAACTTGGATTTGCTAAAGATCATGCAAGTAAACATTGCACTGTTTCCGTATTCTTGATTGCTGGAGTTTGGTATAGTGTGCTGAATATGTATTTCAATAAAACCTATCTAGTCAGCCTACCCACTTTTTAACAGGCCTGCCCAAAAATGTATTTCAGCCTACGCCACTGTAGCTTGCCACCTGTGTGGCAAACGTTTTTTCAGAAGATTTTTTATTTCATCCCACTCCTGTGTGATAATAAAATTATGAACAACATACATTATTGAGATTTGGCATATTAAGTTATTTAAGAACTGAATTAGTGTAAAACAGAGATTTTCAGACATTTCCTGCATTCCAAAGACGCTGCATTACACAGGCTGGAGCAACCACTGTACCAAATAAATCTAATAAAATAATAATTAAATCTGGACTTACAGTGCAGTCTGTAAGTATTTGTACAGTGACACATTTTGGTTGTTTTAGCTCTGTTGTTGTCTCTCAACATAACGACAAAACAAGTGTCAATGCCAGTAAAGCAGACCATCATTAGCCTGACAAATTTGAATAAATCAATCAGGTGTTAAAATCAACTGTTTAGTACATTGTTAATGTAACTCTCATAAAATGTAACAGCACTGAAATGGTTTATTTCTGACATACAGTCGAGGTAGCGCACACATATGTTCTCGTCCTCTTTCCCCGGATAAGAAGATGGATTAAAAAGCAACGATTTAGCTGAGATGGATGTGAAATTTGGACAAAATATGACAAACAGAATCCCTCAGAAAAATAACTCATCTTACATGATAGTTGACATTACTGTGGAATTGCCCTTGTATAGATCAGAGATATCCCCTTGAGAAAGAGCATACATTTCACTTGCAGAGGACCAGACTGAAGGCAAATAGCCCCAAAACAAGAACCTGAAGAGGGCTGTAGTACAGGCCTGGAAGAACATCACCAGGGAAGATACTCAGCATCTGGAGATGCCTATGGGTTGTAGCCTTCAGGCAGTCATTGCTTGCAAAGGATTTGCTACAAAGTATTGAATATGATGACTTTATTTAAGTTTGTGTCCATTTATCCAATTACTTTTGGTCCCCTAAAATTGAGGGGGGGTGTATAAAGAGGGCTGCAATTCCTACGTGGTTCACAAAATATGGATGTATTAGAATATAAAACCCTCAAATTAAAGGGTTGAAAGTCTGCACTTGGTGATTGTTTTAATTAAACTGTTTGCTGAAGTACAGAGTGAAAAAAATGTCACTGACCAAATACTTACACTGCACTGTAGATGACAGTACATACAGGTACATAGTATATACAGGAGGAAATTAATTATTTTTGTTGATGCAACCATTTATGATCACTCTAATCCTGAATCACCCGCATACAACAGAATATTGTGTGACAAACAAAACTTTATATTCTCATTCTTGAGTAGAAACCTGAACAGAGAATGGCCTAAGAAGTCACATGGCCAGAAAGCCATGTGAGTTTGCTCCTGCAAAAGCCACCGTTTAGTTATCTGAAAATGATATTGTAGTAACTGTACTCATTAAAGGCCCAAATGCATTCTCTTCCTGGTTTTAGTATCTAAAACACCCACGCCAACCCCTTCTGCGGCCAGCTCTCGGCGTTAACATGGACAGTGGCAAAAAGAGCAAAATAACTGGTAAATAACTCATTTAGCGTCTTTCCCCTTCTCGGTGCCTGACCCTTGTTTCTGCACTCTCTCTCCCCTCAAAGACACTGATGTTTCCTGCCCTCCCACTGCGCTACCACTTGTTCACTTGACCCTATTACTATTCTCCAGGTATGAACTCCTTCTCATTCTTCAAGAGGGGCCACATAACCCCACTCCTGAAGAAGCCCACTCTAGAGCCCTCCAGAAGCACTCTCTTCTTCCTTTTCTATCCAAATCACTTGAACAAGCTGCCTCTAACCAACTCACTTCTCCCTTTTCACAGAACAATCTGCTGGCCCCCCACCAGTCCCCACCACTCCTGCAGCCTCCCTCTCCTCTGTGCTGATCCTTCTAGATTTCTCTGTGGCCTTCGACACAGGCAACCACTCCCTCCTACTATCCTCCCTAGCAGCTAAAGGGATCTGCGGCACAGCGCTAGACTGGATTGCGTCTCAGGTCACTCCTCCCAGGTTACCTGGGCCGGTGCAGTATCACAAATCACTTCGTGAGGTCTCATCTCCACAGCAATGACAGTCATGTCTAGTGGTCCCATCCAATGAAAGTGATTTCCAGTGATACCGTTTCCATAACAACATGAACCGTTTTCCAGAAGTCTTGGCTCCACAGTACAGTTGATAATGTAAACTCCACATGCAAGAAGCTTGATCATGCTTTCTATCGGTCTGAATGAAAGCAAAATATATATGAAAGGAGATTGAATGGTCTCACACCCCTTTAAAAAAATTATTGTAATCTTGTAAACATATTGACCGTCTTTATTTCGCGACGGCCAAGCTGATATAGTGGTCCTGCCCCACAGACGAGTCCACAGGAGAAACAATGATAACACACAACACTAAAAGTATGCTACTGCTACAAATCTGCAGTTGTAATAATCACAATGAATGTAGCATGTGACCTTACTGACCTCATGCTGATTGATAAATTAAATGCATGTGAGAAAACTGCTTTGGAGAAACTGGTGACCCTTGGTGTACTCTGATACACTAAGTCAAAATGTGATCTTGCAATAACACAAACAAAGAATCCTTTGTACATGGAGTATTTACCGCACACAATGTCAAACAGACATATTTATTACTTTGATTAAAAACATGACCAGGCAAGCTGGTTCAGTCTGAAAGAGTTCCTAAAATACCCAACAGGTGTGATGATTGAATAGAGAGAACACAGAATACAGGGAGGAACACAGACTAGAATGCACTACTGAAGGACTAACACAAACAACTGAATTACACTCATACCATCAGCACTATAAAAAGAACAAAACTCCAAAATATAAAAAATGACCCATTTTTTGTACATTTTGGTTCCAGCATCCTTCTGAAGTTGATCTAAAATGAGAATATACAGATATTTTTAAAAATGTCACATGTGGGTTTCTAACTGGACTGACAGAGTTGATAAAGTGTGAACGCATGTAGGTCAATCTACACCAGGTTTGTGTCCTCCATCTCTGCAAGTGTGTCCTTTTCTGCATTATGCAGCCGAAAATGCTTATACTGTTTATTCCACCAAGACGGCAGGCTGCATGTTTCTTCGTTCCAATGGGGACAGAGTTTCCATGTAATCCAAGTTACGGTTGCTAGGTGACTCACCCACCCCAAGGTGTTGTGTCTGAGCATTGCCGTACCCAGGTCAACATCCATCACTGAATGGTGTGAAAACACAGAGAGGTAGAGACAGAGCACCGCCTCCTCCTCCTCAGTCCTCCTTCGCTGCTGATGACTTTGCTGATTTCTTCGATGAGAAGGTCGCAGTCATCCGCAGATCCTTTACAACCGCCGCCCCCCTCACTGTGCCCTTCCCCCCCTCTAGGCCCATCCCTTCCTTTTCCACTTTCTCCCCCCTTACAGACTCTGATGTTTCTCAACTCCTGCTCTGCCACCGCCCTACAACCTGTGCCCTTGACCCTATCCCCTCTTCTCTTCTCCAAACTATCACACCTGACATTCTCCCATTTGTCACCTCCCTTGTCAACTCCTCCCTGTCTTCCGGCTGTTTTCCGGCATCCTCCAAGAGGGCCCACATCACTCCGCTGCTAAAAAAGCCTACTCTGGATCCCTCCATCATCCAGAACTACCGCCCGGTATCTCTTCTTCCTTTCCTTTCTAAAACTATAGAACGAGCCGCTTCTACTCAACTTTCTTCCTTCTTTTCTAACAACAACCTGCTAGACCCCCATCAGTCTGGCTTCAGATCGGGCCACTCGACAGAGACTGCGCTCCTCTCCGTCAGTGAGTCACTTCATGCCGCACGAGCAGCCTCCCTCTCCTCTGTCCTCATTCTTCTAGATCTCTCTGCTGCCTTCGACACTGTGGATCACTCCATCCTCCTGTCTGCCCTGTCAGCAACGGGCATCTGTGGCACAGCCCTGGACTGGATTGAGTCCTACCTCTCTGGTCGCTCCTTCCAGGTTGCCTGGGCTGGTTCGGTATCGACACCTCGGCCCCTCGCCACAGGAGTTCCCCAGGGCTCAGTCCTTGGCCCGCTTCTTTTTTCTCTCTACACTCGCTCCCTTGGCCCTGTGATCACTGCACATGGGCTATCCTACCACTGCTATGCGGACGATACCCAACTCTTCGTCTCGTTCCCGCCGTCTGATACGCAGGTTTCACCCCGTATCTCCGCTTGCCTGAGGGACATCCAGAGCTGGATGGACAACCACCATCTAAAGCTCAACCCAGATAAAACTGAAATGATATTCATCCCTGCTAATGCCTCTCCCCATCTGGATCTCTCCATTTCCCTCGGGGATACCACACTCACGCCGTCACCCAGTGCAAGGAACCTCGGCGTGGTGATGGACAGCAGACTGTCCCTTTCCGAGAACATTGCGGCGGTGACCCGGTCTTGCAGGTTCTTCCTATACAACATACGGAGAATCCGCCCCTTTCTCACCCCCTACTCGACCCAGCTCCTGGTCCAAGCGATGGTTCTGTCCCGCCTGGACTACTGCAATTCCCTCTTGGCTGGCCTCCCAGCGTCTGCCATCAGACCCCTCCAACTCATCCAGAATGCAGCAGCTCGTCTGGTCTTCAACCTTCCCAAATACTCACACGTCACCCCCCTGCTTACTTCCCTCCACTGGCTGCCTGTCATGGCTCGCATCAAATTCAAAACATTGGTGCTAGCCTTCCAAGCAGTTAAAGGGTTTTCCCCAGCTTATCTGCAAAAAATCATCAGACCCTACACCCCTGCCAGACCTCTTCGTTCAGCCTCCACAGGCCGCTTGGCACCTCCCCCTCTCAGAACCTCCACCTCACGCTCACGACTACTGTCTGTTCTGGCTCCACGGTGGTGGAACGAACTCCCCGTTGAGGTCAGAACTATAGAATCCCTCCCCACCTTCAAGCGCAAGCTGAAGACACACCTCTTCAAACAGCACCTCTCCCCATCCCTCCCTACCTCCCTGTGAACCTTAATTGTTGTCTCTGTGACTTGTGTATCAGTATTTTAGTTGGCTAGGTAAGCAGTGTTCGGATAGTTCACTTTGGTGACTTTTGCTCTTTGTTTGTTTGTTCAAAAAAAAAAAAAAAAAAAAAAAAAAAAAAAAAAAAAAATGGCCCTTGTCCTTATCTTTGTTGTACAGGTAGCAGTTGAAATTGTACTTACCTCTAGGGTCTTTCAGCGAACTTATCCCTGGTTATGGGTATGCACTTTGTTGTACGTCGCTCTGGATAAGAGCGTCTGCCAAATGCCAATAATGTAATGTAAGCCCACTACAAATCACGGGTCATCAGTCACTGACAGGTAGGATCAGTATCTGTATCTATCCTGGATTACAAATTTACTGTGATTCAGCATCCATTGCCGCTAGAGTACGGCAGGGTAATGCACCTTCAGGAGAATTATCAAGTACTTTTTCAGTGCAATAATCATCAGCAGCACCATGCAGTGTACTGCTTCTCTTTTTGTCTTCTTTTTTTCTTTAATTTTGCCTGACACCGTAGTAAGTATCCAGACTTCAGAGGCCATGTGAAATGCTTCCAGGGAAGAAACATCATTGATATCTATTGGCTGTTGACAAGACAGCCAAACAGCAGCACGGATCATATGGCCATGTGATGTGTTTTTGTGAATCACCTGGAAGCTGCCAGGCTTAGAGTCAGGCAGCCAAAACGGCTCATTTCCTGGTCTTGTAGATGCTGCTCACTTGTGCCACTGTGGTTGGCTCCAGTATTAGCGTTTCAGCCACCCTTTCAAAAGAAGTGAATGGTAACAATATGGTACTATGTAAATCATTTTTCCTGACATTCTGCTTCCTAGAGTCAGTCAGAATCCATTTCTCACAGGACTGATCCCTTAGTGTGAATCTGCATCCATTTCAATCTACATTGGGCGATTAATGAGAGTGCATCCATTTCCACCGGCATTCGACCCTTACTGGGCATCCATTTCAATAGTTGAGGAAGACCGCCCTGTGTGGCATGAACATAATCTTCCGATGCAGTCCAAACAGGTACAACTAAAGGAATTGGATGTATGACAAAAGGTCCTGCATGCTTTCAATTACGGCCAGGGACATTTCTACTCCTTCAAAGAATGAAATGAATAAAAGTAGAGGGAATCAGTACACCTCCTGTCAGGATTCACAGGAATATAAAAATTTGACAACAGTTATAAAAAAAAAATAACATCCCCTTTCAGATAAAGGCTTGAATAAACACCAAGAGGCTAAGGAGGTACTGGAAAGTACTGCTGAAAAACCTTCGTTTTTAGGGAGAAAGTGAAGTGATGATCCGTGAATGGATGGAGATATGGGTCATTCCATGAAAACTCAACAAGAGGTGTGGGAGTTCACCACTCCAATTTTGTAAATGTGTAAATGTTCTTCATATATTCATCAAAGAACATCCAAAAGAGTAGCTGAAATACTAGTAAATACCCTGGTTAAGAACAGTCAAACAAAATGAAGTCAAATTGATTGTTTCTTAAAAAATAATTGGGATTGGTTAACTCCCACACTTTTTTGATTTCACACAGAACAACTCATATGGATAAAAATAATCTGACCACTGTGTTTGAGGTTATCATATAGCCTAGCTATCTGTTAAAAATCTGTAAAGTTGAGGCAATAAGTTTAACCCCTTTGTAATTGTGTTGCCTATATCCTCTTAAGTAAATAGGAACCATGCTTTCAATAAATTATGTCAGTGTAGTGAAATTTGTATAGTTACAGCACCCAATTACTTTTTATGGGGAAACGCATTTTGTTACAAAGGCATTTTGTTACTGAATTGAATAAAATGATTCAGTAATGTCATTGCGCCAGCGAGCACGCTGGTAATGGGGTTCATGACTAACTTCGCTATATTTTGTAACGTATATAATAACTTATTAGACGATGCACCCCAATTTTACCAACTGGAAAAACCGAGAAGCATAAAAAAAAACAGCTAATGTCAACGTGGTTCGCAATAAACCTTGCAGCAGCAACGATGAGACATAGCGATGATGGAACTGCAAACAGTAATGATTAAATATTAATCCCACATTAAATTATTATGACCACGCGCGTTCGGTTTGATCAGAAGTTACACCACGTCCTGAGGAAACGCGAAACTCCGCAGCGACGGAATTCTAAGACCCGTTCTACCATCATCAATTTAAGGAAGACTTGGTTCGTAGATGCCTTGCAAACTAGCTTAGTAACTGTACTTCAGAGCACTAGGAAATCAAGCCAGCAACACTATTCCTATAAAAAAGAACAGTCGAAATGTTGCAGTGTCGAAATGCGTACCATATAGTACATAGATAAATGCAGCACCATATCGAAGTTATATGACAATTATCCTGACCTCATGCTGTAGGCACCAGCCCCGAGCTCCTGCCCAATTCCTGACAGACTGGCATCGAAGTCGTGCACAAGCCCAGATTCGATGGCTGCGTCATCCATCTTCAGTACCCATGCCATGGCTCCGAGCTCCTTCTCCTCTTGGTCTAAAGTTATGGTCGCCAGGGTTCCTCTTCAGTTAAAACTAACTAGGTTGAGTGGGAGATGTTACGTAAACCTAATCAAGCAGATAATTTTCACGCTGCTACAATACAGCCCACCAGCTATTAATGCAGTTACAATCATAATTCTAAAGAAAGAAGATAATCAGAAAAGTCTCAAAAGATGAACATTTTCGTCAGCACAGCTAGCTAATGTATATGATGCACGGCATTAATTACAACTAGCTAGCTAGATAAATAGCATGCCCTTTAAACACAGGAAATGAAGTACACGTCAGACGAGTTTGTTAGAACTAGCAAACTGGCTAGTTAACGCTGTGATCACGCTAAGTTACAGTTTCACTGAGCTAACGATAGGCAACAATCTGACGATGTTGACAGGTGACACTGCGTGTGCACACGCAAGGTTCCAATACGCCTGAACTAGCTAGCAAGTTTTCGCTTTATTCCTCCTCTGCTCCATCTCTCCTTCGAAACCGCTCTCCCTTTTTCATTGTGACCTTCGCGAATGGGGTCTTCAGCCCCAGACAATCCTTCGATTCGAGCGAAATCGAAAAGATCCCCCACCTAAACCAAGTCTCTATCACCCCTTTAAAGGCAGCATTGGCCACGGCTTTGTAACCAGCCTCAACATGGCCTCCCACTCTGCCAACACAAGCTATCTACATCCGCAGGGCGGAGATGTTGGCTAAAAACTAGAGCATCCATTCAGAGAAATTTGTTACTGCGCAGAGCGACAGTCTTCAGCCAATAGACCACGGCTATGAGGTGAGCCCTAACAGCTATTGGGTATAGGAGAAATGCGGACATTTTGGAGTGACGCAAATTAAAGCCAATCAAATCAATTTGTTTCATAAATAACACGTTTTTATTGGGTAAAGTTGAAAAAATTCGGGTCGGACCTCATTTGTTGCTGGGGCAGGAAGCACTGACTAATAAATATTGTAGTGAGATTTAAGGTCGCTGTCCAATGGGCTAACATTTATTATTAGCCAAATTGGATACAGACAACAACAAAAAAAACATTATTACAGGACAGTCAAATTGACAAAACAAACACTTACAGTCTGGGGTGACCCCGCCCACGCGCGGAAATTAGCAATTAGGCCTACAGTTTGGAGTTGAGCTGTACCAATAGTGGATATTCAATACAAACGTCATTAACTTTTCACTTTTGGCAGTATTATTACTACGAAGTTGAAGAAAATGCGCTATCAACCTCAATAAAGTATTTCAATTTAAATAGTGGCACTAAGTTTGCAGTCTTTATGCAATTCATATATTAAACATAGTTTGTATTATCCGTGTAAGACATTAAAGAAAAGAGTGGTTGAATGTTATACATTTTTGTGTTACTATATTTATTTGTTATTTCTGTAATTTATTTTTGCCTATATTTTCAGTATTAAAATAAATAATTCCTGGAGTGGCCCAGACATTAGATAATTATCCATCAAAATGTTCAGCATTTCATACTGATTCTCACAATGTTAACAACTTTTGAGTAGCACTTTTTGAATTATGAGCATTTGTTTGAGAAACAAACAAACAAAAACTCACAAACATTCTGCAGTTCAACCAATCTGCTATTAATATGCAAATTATCTGTGTGCCTGATGGACCCCTGTGATGTCACAATAGCCTCTGCCCTCTAGTAGAGTTGATTTAGAGCTCATAACTCACGGTATACATGAAGTGCTTTATATGCTGCCATGAAACCAATCGCCCCGCATTATGCTGTATCATCTCTGCTCTCTAATTGGCTGATAGGAATGCCTAGCAACTACCTAGCAACTGATTAGTAATACCCCAGCAATATATAACATAACATAACAAAACATAAGGTAATGTCGAACATGTCAAGAATGCTCTCCTTTTCCTACTGAGGTTCAAACCCAAGGATATCAATGATCTTGAAAAGTTCTGCATGGTCAAAAATCCATTAAAATGTGTTCTCTAACCTTATCACAAATTATAGGAAAGATGACACAACTGTCATCTTTGCCAGTGTTTGAAATAATTGTTAAACCTGCTTTTTGGGGAACTATATTTTTTAGACTTTGATTGATTCCATTGAATCATTAATAAAATACACTACTTTGCACATGTTGGAAAATAATCTTTATGTCAATATTAGCCTGGGCCCTGTTCCACTAAGCACAATTACTGAGTTATAACTGCACAGAATAAAACCTAGAACAGCACTTTTTCCTTCAGTCCATGTTCCAGATTCGAGGGGTCCGGGTTTTACTCGGTGCAGTTACTTTACCCAGCCAACTCCCTAATCCTGCTTTGTGGAACAGATAACTGCTATCACATAAGACACAGGTGTCAAACTCCAGTCCTGGAGGGCCTCAGTGTCTGCTGGTTTTTGGGTTGATCTTGGCATCAGTGGTTCATTAAAGTCATTGATTGGCTAAAGAATCCACACACCTTGTTCTCAAGGCCTTAATTGACAGTTGATTGAAAGGAAACCAAAAAAAATGTGAGGTGTAAATGTGTGTGTCTCTTTCAATGGGGGTGGCCTCGCAGTCCTAATGCTGACATCCTACTTTAAGATCCCAAACTTTGCAACAGTCCTGGCTTTTTCATCTTGGTTTGAAGTGGAAGTTAGCATCTAAGTCCTGCACCTTGGTCCTGCATTCTGTTTCATCCCTGGTCTTTTTGGAATGTTTGGCTGTCAGGTTTCCTGGGCATTTTGGGAGGAAACAAGCTGAGGTTTGGTATTGTCTTCCATTAATTTACTTTGTGACTGTTGTCTGTGTCTGTAACCTTAATTGCTTTAAGGCAGATGAACCATGTCTGTAGATTAGACGTGCATATCTTTTGTAACTAAATATATCCCTTCATTTTCACCTGGTTGCAAAGTTTTATTTATCTGCCTGTCAAAGAATTTGGCTATTTAATTGATAATTTAGATTTTTTATAGTAATTACCAGATCAAATCAAATCAGTATGTTTTCCATGTTGGTTAAGTGAGGTGTTTTAACAGTTGATACTGGTGTCCCCGGCAGCACAATAATAATTAGTATTTCCCATCCCCTTTTTCCAACTTTGTGTTAAAGATTAAATTTTATTCATGGAAAAACAGAATGATTGTTACCAAATCTGCCAAAATCAAGCTTTCTGATATTTTTCAGATTTCCAAATCAGACATTATGTACAGGAGAATATTGCCTCTTTTAGACCTACCAACAAATGAGACCATTCATAACCTTCTTTCTCCATTTCCATGTCGTAGAGGCTTCATTTCAGTTCTCTAAAGCACAATATGCAACATTTCCCATCCCTTATTTTTAGAGTATTATGAGAGCTTACAAACCACACTAAATGAAGAAGACTCCAGCAGTAACCAACAAGCATCTGAAGTATGCAAAAGTTTAAAAAACATTGAGTAGCCTGAAGCCTTTTGGAACAATGTGCATTGGACTGATGAAACCAAAATTGGCCACCACAAGATCTTTTCTGAGAAAAAAGGGTGAAGCCTTTGTAGAGAAGAACACCTTGCCAACTGTTAAGCATATGGGGGCACAGGAAATAATGTCAGAATGAGGAAGAACTGATCCAAGTGACTGACCATGGAATGATTGATGGAGCCAGACAGGGTGGTTTCAGTATCTCAGAAACTGCTGATCTCTTGGGATTTTCACAAGTCTCTACAGTTTGCAGAGAATGTTGCGAAAAACAAAAAACATTGTTAATGAGAGCGGTCAGAGGAGAAGGGCCAGACTGGTTGAAGCTGATAGGAAGGTGACAGTAATGCAAATAACCAAGCATTACAAAATTAGTATGCTGAAGAGCATCTCTGAACACACAATGGGTCAGACCAAAAAGTGCTATAGCAGCAGAAGATAAATCAATAAATCAAAAAAAGTAATCTAATAAATACCTAATAAAGCGCTTTGAGTGTATATACACTCACTGAGCACTATTAGGATCTCTATAGTAATACTAGGTAGGGCCTTCCTTTGTTCTCAAAATAGCCTCAATACTTTGTGGCATGAATTCCACAAGATGTTGAAAACATTCCTCTGAGAATCTGTTCTGCAGATTTGGCAGCTGCACATTCATGCTGCAAATCTCCCATTCTACCACATCCCAAAGGTGTCATATTGGATTCAGATCCGGTGACTGGGAAGGCCACTGAAGAACACTGAACTCATTGTCATGTTCATGAAACCAGTTTGAGACCACTTTAGCTTTGTGACATGGTGCATTATCATGCTGGAAGTAGCCATTAGAAGATGGGTACTTTCAAATTCCTGAAGTGCTTAGCCCCCTCATTGTTGAAAGTGAGATACATAATAGATGAAAGTTGCTCCTCCAAGAACTGACACAGGAGAAAACTTAACTCACCTTGCCACCAATGTCACCCTGCGATACAAAACAATTGACAAAAAAAAAGGGAATTTAAGTATTCCTCCATTTACGACTGAAGCCGCTGTTATGTTCTTCTACGGTGCATAGCTCCGAATACTTCTAACGTAGCAGTAAAAATGGCACGACAGTTTCCTTACTCTTTTTGGAAAAAAATAATTTGCGTGTCGTTATCATGGACTACGTGGATTAATCATGGATTTTCATAGCGTTTTTTTTATTTTTTTTAAAAGATTTTTTAGGC